>NW_027212557.1:262500-267500 GCF_947461875.1 Haliaeetus albicilla
TCTCGCACCACTCGGTCAACAGCCACCGCAGCCTGCCAGACCCTCGCAGGCACCCGGCTGGCTTACTCGAAAAACACCGGGAGACAAACAGGCCGAACGGAGAAACAACGAGCCGAACCACCAGGGAAACCACCACCACAACGGCCGCCCAGCGCCCCACTTCGCCGGCTGAGCCGTAGGCCTTGCAGCCGCTCACTAGCGCTGCTCCGTGCACCAGTCACCACCAGCTCCTATAGTACGGAGGATCACGTCCCCGCCCCCGGCCGGCTCCAAGAGTGCGGTCCCTGCCCACCGGGGAGACCTGCCAATGAGACCGACTTTTACGATGACGTAACTGGAGGCAGCGAAAAACAGCGACCCCTTCGCCAGCTCCGAGAAAGTGGCGGGGCTATCAGGTCTACCTCACAGCCCCCGAAATGCGACTAAGTCCCGCCGGAGCCGGGTAGACCTGACAGCCCTTTTCACCGGCCGCTCCGGCGGCGACACCCCGCGTCCTCCGGGCGCCGCCGGCGGCCGCGCCGGCCTCCGGAGCCGGGTAGACCTGGCGGCCGGCCGCGGAGCCGGGTAGACCTGGCGGCCGGCCGCGGAGCCGGGTAGACCTGGCGGCCCTTTTCACCGGCCGCTCCGGCGGCGACACCCCGCGTCCTCCGGGCGCCGCCGGCGGCCGCGCCGGCCTCCGGAGCCGGGTAGACCTGGCGGCCGGCCGCGGAGCCGGGTAGACCTGGCGGCCGGCCTCCGGAGCCGGGTAGACCTGGCGGCCCTTTTCACCGGCCGCTCCGGCGGCGACACCCCGCGTCCTCCGGGCGCCGCCGGCGGCCGCGCCGGCCTCCGGAGCCGGGTAGACATGGCGGCCGGCCGCGGAGCCGGGTAGACCTGGCGGCCCTTTTCACCGGCCGCTCCGGCGGCGACACCCCGCGTCCTCCGGGCGCCGCCGGCGGCCGCGCCGGCCTCCGGAGCCGGGTAGACCTGGCGGCCGGCCGCGGAGCCGGGTAGACCTGGCGGCCCTTTTCACCGGCCGCTCCGGCGGCGACACCCCGCGTCCTCCGGGCGCCGCCGGCGGCCGCGCCGGCCTCCGGAGCCGGGTAGACCTGGCGGCCGGCCGCGGAGCCGGGTAGACCTGGCGGCCCTTTTCACCGGCCGCTCCGGCGGCGACACCCCGCGTCCTCCGGGCGCCGCCGGCGGCCGCGCCGGCCTCCGGAGCCGGGTAGACCTGGCGGCCGGCCGCGGAGCCGGGTAGACCTGGCGGCCGGCCGCGGAGCCGGGTAGACCTGGCGGCCCTTTTCACCGGCCGCTCCGGCGGCGACACCCCGCGTCCTCCGGGCGCCGCCGGCGGCCGCGCCGGCCTCCGGAGCCGGGTAGACCTGGCGGCCGTTCGGTGCTCCTTGGGGGGGGGGGGGGGGGGGGAGGCAGGTGCGCCTGATTTTGTTTCGTTTTTTCCGTGTGTTTTTTTTTTTTTTCTTTTTCTTTTGAGATTTGAGCTAAATCTGATAAAAGGGCCACCCCGTCCCGGTTTCTCCTGGACGGCATTTCTTTCCCCCTCCCCTTCCCACGTTTGAACCACTTCTATAACAAGGGAGCATGTTTAAACGTCCTGTCTGATGCAAGAGTTATTTCACCTTTATTGATTTCGGTAGGAAATACCAACACAATATTAACAAAAAACAGTTTTTCAAAGAATTTTTGTTTTCTGACCCCCTCCTTCCACCCTCGTCGTTCTCATGCACGTGCACGCACCTACTCCGACCCGGTGGCTGCCAGGCACTTGCCAGCTTCACCACACCAGCCAGCCCCCCCGCTCCGCCGACGCCGCCCCCTCCCTCCCCCCCATTCTCTCGGCGGGGGACCGGGCAGAGGCGGCAGCCCCCGGCACAAACTGCCCAGCTCCCCGGCGCGAGTTCGCTGTTCACTGGGTGCCTTCAGGACTGGTCGCCCCTTGCCAGGTTCAGGTTCGGGTCCACGGCGCTGCTGGGCGCTCGCCGACTTTTGGTTTTGTTTTTTGCGGTCTTGGAGGTTTTTTTTGGGGGTGGGGTGTTGTTTTTAATTCCCCCCCCCCCGCCTTTTTTTTTTTTTTTTTTTTTGGCGTTTTACTTTTTTTGAATAAAATAAATACTTTAAAATACATGTCTGCGATCCTGCAGGCACCGCCACCTCCCCCCCCCCCCCCCCCCGCGACACACGCGCGCTCAGAGGCGCACGCACACACATACAGAGAGCGACGCAGGCACACACAGATACAGGCACCCCTGCACGGCTGTGCTCCCCCTCCCTCCCCGCGCTGCAGTCCCGGACCTGCAGGCCAGTAGGTGCAGCCCCCCCCCCCCCCGCCGCCCCCGGCCCCCCGGCCCCCACCCGATCGCAGACTCTCCGGCGCCCCGGAGACGGGGGGGGTGGGGGGATTGGGGGGCGGGTGTCTGGGTGGGGCGGTCTGCAGCCCGGCAACGGGGCCCCCGGCAACTGTGTTTTTTCCCGCCACGGCTAACGGTCTGCTGCTCAGTCGTGGCGGCAGCAGCGGAGGGGAAAGGAGGCTAGCAAAGAGGGGGGCGAGAGCGGCTGGCGAGCAAGGCGGGGAGCCTGGCGCAGAGGTAGGCTGGCGAGGGGGGATGGTGTGTCTTTTCGGAGAAGACTTCTGTTTGGATCGGTTGGAGTTGTTTTTTTTTTTTTTTTTACTTCTGTCCCCCGTCCCTGTCCGTCCGTCCCGTCCCGTCCCGTCCCCCCCCCCCCCCAGTCGTTTAGTTTTCCACCCGCGGAGGGGGCGGGCAGGAGTGCAGCAGGGCGAGTGCGTGGCTGACTGAGAAAGAAAGGCGGGAGCGGGGCCACGGGTGCGGCAGGATAGGGTACTCGGCAGCTGGGGTTTAGAGACGGCACGGCACCGGGTGGCTTCCCTCTCCCGCCCGGGCACGGAGCCGGCAGGGACGCCGCAGGGTCCTAAAGTCTCCCGCCGTCCATGCCCGGAGCGGCAAACCTGCTGGCGGGAGGGCGGGAGCGGGGCCACGGGTGCGGCAGGATAGGGTACTCGGCAGCTGGGGTCTAGAGACGGCACGGCACCGGGGGCTCCCCTCTGCCGCCCGGGCACGGAGCCGGCAGGGACGCCGCAGGGTCCTAAAGTCTCCCGCCGTCCATGCCCGGAGCGGCAAACCTGCTGGCGGGAGGGCGGGAGCGGGGCCAGCCAGGCTCGGCGCGAACTGCGTGGCGCGGGGCGGGGGGGGGGGGGTGTCGGCCCGGGGGCCTGTTTCGGAGGCGGGGGGGGGTGCGCGCGCGCACGCGTTTGAGCGCACGACTGTGAGCGGGGCAGCGGGTGGAGGGTTTGGGCTGAGGGGGCCGGTTGCGGGGGGGGTCCGGGGGGGTGCGCGCATGTGTGTAGGCACGTGCGAGTGGGTGGGGTGGCGGGCGGGAGGTTTGGGGCGGGGACTCGTTTGGGGGGGGGGGGCAGTGCGTGCGTGCGCGTGCACGCGTGAGCGCACGTGTGTGAGCGAGGCGGCGGGCGGGTGGTTCGGACCGGGCGGGGGGGGGGGGGGGGGGGGGGGCCTGTTCGGGAGCGCGCGAGCGCACGTGGGTGAGTGCGGCAGCGGGCGGAAGGTTCGGCCGGCGGCCCTGTTTGGGGGAGGGGGGGCGCGCGCGCGCGCGCGTCTAAGGGCGGGTGAGCGGCTGCAGCAGCAGGCGGTGGGCGTTTGGGCCGGGGGCCTGTTTTGGCGGGGTGCGGGCGCGCACGCAGATGGAAATGAGAAAGGTTTGTAACGGTGTGGCTAACGCCGCTTTCTCTGTTACAGCCCGGGTGGTCGGCCGCTTCGACGTCCGGCCTGCGCCCGTGCCTGCCTACGGGCGGTGCGCTCGGCTCCCGGTCGGACCCGTCCCTGGGAAAGCAGCAGCCGCGTGCCTCGGCCTGGGCAGAGACCTGGGCCTCCAGGGCCCCAGCCAGGGCTGCCGGAGAGGCGCGCCGCGCTTCTAACAGAGGGGCGTCAGCGGCTCCGTCGCCGGCGGGATGCGTTCGAGCGGTGAGGACGGTCCCAGCGGCCTTAGGTGGTGGTGGGGGGGCCCGCTCCTTCAGCGACGGGAGCGGGGGGAAACGGCCCCGGGGTGGGCCGGTCAGCCGGCACGGCGGCCACGCGAGCTCATCGTCTCCGAGGACGCTCGGCTAAGTCGGCCTTGGCCGCAGGGACCGCGTGTCAGGCAGCCGACTGACTTTCTGCAGAGGCCTGCGAGACCGCCGTCCCTCGGAGGCCGGCCGTGTCCTTGGAGAGGCTATCTCGGGATGGGGGCCCGTCCGGAGAAAACGCGGCGGGGTAGGGGGAAGGTGTGGGCAAAGGGAGCGTCCGGCTGATGGCTGACGGGCTGTGCTTTTCTCCCCTCCGGCCAGGTCTCGAGGAGACGGGGAAGGGGCTCTCCTCCCCCGCCCTCGGCCGAAAGCAGCTTTGCGCGACCCCGGTGCCAGGGAGGCCGGACCCCCGCGGAGGTAGCCCAGTGATGAGCCGCCGCCGCCGCCGCCGCCGCCGCCGCCGCCGCCGCCTCCGAGCCGGGAGGGACCCGATCAGGTACCGGGCACGACCGACGGGCGGGGAACGTGCGAGGGCCGCGCGACCCCTCGGCCGCCCGTCACGGCAGAGCCGGACTAACCGGGACGAACCGGCTTTTGCTCGAATGTCGGTGGATCGAGAAGAGGCCCTGCCCGGGAGCGACAGGGTGCAGGGCCACCACCCGCCAGGCTCTGCAGCCGCCCGCCCTCCTTCGGCGGGCGGGCCGGCCGGGCTCGCCACGGCAGACGGGACGGGACGGGACGGGACGGGGGCCGCCGCCACCTCTGCCCGGTCCGCGGCCCCTGACGGCGAGACAAAGAATTAAAAAAAGGCAAGGGGGGGTGGGGGTTGGGGGGTGGGGGGTGGGGGGGGGGCTGGGGAGGAAAGACCGAGAAAATAAATAGATAAGGAAATGGTAATACAAAAGGCACGGGGTGCGGGCGTTGCGCTTCCTAACACAGAACTCGTCTGGGACAGGGGCGGGTGGGC
>NW_027212557.1:272500-275000 GCF_947461875.1 Haliaeetus albicilla
CCAGTGATGACAGTTTACTCTCATACCGAATTGTTACATCAATAACCATCGCCTGGTCCCCTTTTACGAATACGAGATCAGGCTTGTAGATCTCATTTTGCTCATCTTTTAGTATGGGCTCTTGGAATACGATCCAATCCTTCTTTTTTACTTCAGTTATCAGTAAATCACACAACTGGTTGTGTCTTTTAATTCTGGCGTCTTGCACCGCGGGGCAGTACCCAATGATATGAGCGCTTGATTCGTTTTCCGCTTGACAGTGTCGGCAAGATTTTATATGCGACTCCTGTCTCCCCCTTGCCAGGAATTCCCTAGTGGGGTACACGTTAGCTCTCAACTGTAGCGCCGTGAGGAGTTTTCGGTGAGGAATGCCTCTATATCGTTCGAGCCAATTATTGCTGATTTTATCCTTCTCAAAGTTGGCAATACCACGGCCCTGGGACTGTAACTTGGTCCAATTAATAAATTCCTGTTTACGCCAGTCACAAGGCTTAGGAAAGATGGTTTTGGGAGTTGGTATTTCCCATTCTGAAGCAAATTCATCCTCGCCCCGTTCCTCAGATGTTACCCTAATCGCCCTCGGGTCCCAAATGGATGGTATTTTATTTCTATCACCCCCAGCTGTTAACCACAATTTTTCAAAGTCTTTTTCGATCCCCTCTTGCTTCACTATCGATCTTATCACCTCGTCCGAAGACTGCGCAATTCTGTGCAGTCTTCGAGCTTGTATACTAGGGATCAAGCCCGAGAGCCTAGTGATGCCTAATCCTCCATCGCGTGTGCTGGAATACAGGATGGCATCGCAGGTACTAGGAGGTAGATGTAACCACTCCTTGACCGTAGTTCGAATCGTCAGGTCAAGTTCTTCTAGGTACGTTGCTTTTACGTCAGCTTGGTCTGCTAAGTAGATCAGTCGCGGGATAGTATATCCCTTCAAGATGTCAACTTTCTGAAACGGTTTCAGTGGGGCTTCTCCAATCCGTTGTAGCCAATCTCTTATTTTCACGAGTAGCTCGGGTTTCGATATTCCAGTCCATGGGTCTATTCTCAGGCCCAAGTACTTCTCCGAACTACCAGGTTCGATCATATTTAATGGGGTGCCGTTAATTTGCCATGGAGGACAATCGTTGATCGTATACGAGTCCTTAGTAGGTTGTATGTAAAAGCCATGGCATTTCTCCCCCTGCGTCCTGAGGCCGGTCAGTTCACAAAAGGCCTCGAGGATTTTAATATTACTTTGCATTCCTTCCCATGACCCACTTAACAGCACCAGATCGTCTGCAAAAGCCATAGATGTTACACCCTTAGAGTCATGATGGTAGCCACTCCCTTCTTCCTCTAGCTTACACAATAGGGGGTCCACAGATAAGTTAAACAATAGAGGTGACATCGGATCGCCTTGCTTAACACCAATTTGAATCCCGATGGGATCCGATTGTTCATTCTTCATGGTAATGCGAGTTCTAGTGTTTTGATACATGTTCGTAATCAGGGTGATAATGTGATGGTCCACACCCTTTTGTTTAAGCACTGCAATAAGATGATGGTGACTCACTGTGTCGAATGCTTTAGCCAGGTCAATGAAGACAACGCCCAAGGGTCGATGTTCCTTTTTTGCATCCTTAATCAATAGTTGTAACAGTTTCAAGTTCTCCGCACATCCCGCTGATCTAATAAAGCCCTTTTGTCGTGGGTTAATGGGGCATGCCTTTGCCAGTCTTGCCGTCAGGATCCTTGAGAACAGCCTCAAGATAATCGATCCGATGGTAATCGGTCGCCAGTTATTGATGTCCATTTGGCGCTCCGGCAGAGATGATTTCGATATTAACACAGTCCGACATTCTTTCACCACGTCCGGTACGATGCCAGTCACCAGCCATAGATTGAATACTTCCATTAACTGGAGAAAATGGGGGTCTATCTTAATGATATCCCGCAGACTTAGTCTGTCTGGTCCTGGCGCACTGTTCTTATTCATCTCTTGGATGTTTTTAGAGATTTCTTTTGCCGTGATCATGGCCTCGAATGCCGAGTTGTCCGCCAGCCCCTTGGATCTGAACGCTCCCAGGCCCTTGAATGTTCCCGGTGACTCCCATCTCGACTTGAACACGTTGTGTATCTCGTCTTGTGGGATACCACACTTCAGGGATTCCACGTCATCCAGAATAATACCGGCCAGTTTCCCCCTATCCAGGTAGAACAGCCGCTGGAACCGTAGGAACTGCCCCCGTTTCACAGCTCTCTTCTTCATCCACCCCTTCGGTGGTTCCGAAGGTCGAGCGGTTTGGGCCACCTGACGCGGTCGACCCTGGCTGGCTTTCAACTCAAGGGACTTAGAGGCAAGGCACGCGAAACAGTCTTTCATTGCCTTATCAGCAACTATTGCTGGATCTTCTTCTCCTTCGATCACCTGCTCAAACATTCCATGGAGAATGGACAATTTTCCAGATGTTACCCACTCAGAGACTATCTTTCGGTAACGGGACTTCAGACCCCCCTC
>NW_027212557.1:285000-295000 GCF_947461875.1 Haliaeetus albicilla
CACGCGCCCGCTCCGCGCGGCACCGGCCGGCTGGGGCTGACCCGCCCCCGAAGCCGGGCCGGCTGCAGATCGCAGGCGATCGGCGGGAGGGGGAGAGGGACTCGCCCCCCTGCCGCGGGAGCACCGGACGTGCTAGAGGAGACAGCGACCCGCCGAGACGGGCGTGACCCCGGGACCAAGGCCCTCTGCCAGGGCGGCTCGCTCTGCAGCAGGCGGGGGAGCGGCACGAAAAGCCGACGCATCAGAGACGGCAGCGGCGGAGGGGGACGCCCCCCTGCCGCCCGCGGCACGCCTCGGGGGCCCACCCGGGCAGGTGCAGCCCACACTCGCCTTCTTTCCCCGTTTCCTTGGCTCAGCCGCCCCACCGCCCAGCGCTGCTCGCGGCCGGCACCTGCGGGTACCCGGACCGAGGCCAGCACCGGCGCCTCGCGTGTTTCAGGACACCTGAGGGCTCGCGGGGCCACGCGGCCGTCACACAGCCCGATTCAGTAAAGAAGCCCGAGGAACCCCGCTGAGCAGGGGAGGACGACACTGCCGCCATCGCAGCCCCCTTCGCTCGGAGGGGTGGAGGACAACACTTCGCATGCAACGGGAAGCGAATTGGAAAGGAGACCACCCTGCCTGAACACCGGACACTGCCGTGACTCCCTATTACGGGGAGCACAGAAGAGCCGGCCCGCCGAGGGCCCTCTCCGACGCGACCCGAACGGCCTCATCGATCAGTGAGGAAAGGGAAAAGGGGAAGGAGCGGAGGCCCCACGGCCACGAGTCCTGGGACAGCGACGGCCACTCACACCCGTCGCCACCCGGGGGCGGACGGCAGGTGCGGAGGCTCTGCGTGCGAGTGAGAGGGCAACGTCTGCGGAGAGGTGCAACGCCGGCCTGAACACCGGCAGAGCCGGCCCGCCGGGAAGCCCCTCCGACGCGCCCTAAACGCCTCATCGATCAGTAAGGGAAGGGAAAGAAGGAAGGAGCGGAGGCCCCACGGCCACGGGTCCTGGGACAGCGACGGCCACTCGCACCCGTCACCACCCGTGGGTGGATGGCAGGTGCGGGGGCTCTGCGTGCGAGTGAGGGCAACGCCTGCGAGAGGTGCTCCAACGGCCTGAACACCGGCAGAGCCGGCCCGCCGTGGAGGCTCTCCGACGCACCCGAGGACGCCTCAGCGGGCGCTGCCTGTGGGTCTGGATCAGTCAAATCGGGGAGGGGCGGGTGCCACGGGCCACCCGGCTCCAGACAGCGATTCCCTTGAGGGAGGTCAACGGAACTGGGGGAAGGCCACGGCAGGCTCAACTCCCCCAGCTCTTCCAGCGTTCGAGTGCCGGCAACCACCACCGGCTGCCGGTCTTTGCCCGCCCCACAGGCAACCGCTTGCCATCGCGGGGGGGGGTTGGAAAAAGGAAACGCGCCTGGACCCATGCCACACACGGGTGTTCGGGGCCGGGGAATGCCACAGAAGCTAGACAACCCCAGCCGCCTGCGTTCGGCTTAGCCAGCCACCAGGTACGGCCGCAATTTTCTTCCCGCTTTGCGGGCTCCAGCTTATGGCCAGAGAAAACGCGAAGAGGTGCCGCCACCTCTAACCCGGTACAGCGCTGCAGACCTTTCCACCGAGCCCTCCTGCAACCAGGCAAGCCGGGGCAGGCCGGACACCACAGGCCGCCCACTCATGGCTCATGCCGGCAAAAACAGGACGAGGCGCTGCGGCCTCTCGCCTGTGCCATCATCGGGCCCTCGGGGGCTGGGGGAAGCTGCGGCACATGCACGAGAACCCCCCAGCCGTCTGCATCCGGCTGCCGGCCACGGGACCGGCTGCCGCTTGCGCTCTGCCCAATACGTGCATGGGCTCTGGCTTAAGACCAGAGAAAACGCGATGAGGTGCCGCCACCTCTAACCCGGTACAGCGCTGCAGACCTTTCCACCGAGCCCTCCTGCAACCAGGCAAGCCGGGGCAGGCCGGACACCACAGGCCGCCCACTCATGGCTCATGCCGGCAAAAACAGGACGAGGCGCTGCGGCCTCTCGCCTGTGCCATCATCGGGCCCTCGGGGGCTGGGGGAAGCTGCGGCACGCACGAGACCCCCCAGCCGTCTGCATCCAGCTGCCGCTCTGCGCGCTCCAGCTTAAGGCCAGAGAAAAAAGGACGAGGTGCCGCCACCTCGCCCGCCCATCACCAGGCCCTCAGGAGCCGGCGGCGGCCGCGGCGGGCTGGACGCTCACGGGCAGCTGCCCTCGCATATCCCAGCGCTCACCTTTGCCATCATCGGGCCCTCCGGGGCCGGGGGAAAGCCGAGGCAGGCTCGACTCCGCCCGGTCTTCCAGCGTTCGAGTGCCGGTGGCCACCACCGGCCACCGGGCTTTGCCCTGCGGAATCCACCTTTGCACCTCTCGCACCACTCGGTCAACAGGCACCGCAGCCTGCCAGACCCTCGCAGGCACCCGGCTGGCTTACTCGAAAAACACCGGGAGACAAACAGGCCGAACGGAGAAACAACGAGCCGAACCACCAGGGAAACCACCACCACAACGGCCGCCCAGCGCCCCACTTCGCCGGCTGAGCCGTAGGCCTTGCAGCCGCTCACTAGCGCTGCTCCGTGCACCAGTCACCACCAGCTCCTATAGTACGGAGGATCACGTCCCCGGCCCCGGCCGGCTCCAAGAGTGCGGTCCCTGCCCACCGGGGAGACCTGCCAATGAGACCGACTTTTACGATGACGTAACTGGAGGCAGCGAAAAACAGCGACCCCTTCGCCAGCTCCGAGAAAGTGGTGGGGCTATCAGGTCTACCTCACAGCCCCCGAAATGCGACTAAGTCCCGCCGGAGCCGGGTAGACCTGACAGCCCTTTTCACCGGCCGCTCCGGCGGCGACACCCCGCGTCCTCCGGGCGCCGCCGGCGGCCGCGCCGGCCTCCGGAGCCGGGTAGACCTGGCGGCCGGCCGCGGAGCCGGGTAGACCTGGCGGCCGGCCGCGGAGCCGGGTAGACCTGGCGGCCCTTTTCACCGGCCGCTCCGGCGGCGACACCCCGCGTCCTCCGGGCGCCGCCGGCGGCCGCGCCGGCCTCCGGAGCCGGGTAGACCTGGCGGCCGGCCGCGGAGCCGGGTAGACCTGGCGGCCCTTTTCACCGGCCGCTCCGGCGGCGACACCCCGCGTCCTCCGGGCGCCGCCGGCGGCCGCGCCGGCCTCCGGAGCCGGGTAGACCTGGCGGCCGGCCGCGGAGCCGGGTAGACCTGGCGGCCCTTTTCACCGGCCGCTCCGGCGGCGACACCCCGCGTCCTCCGGGCGCCGCCGGCGGCCGCGCCGGCCTCCGGAGCCGGGTAGACCTGGCGGCCGGCCGCGGAGCCGGGTAGACCTGGCGGCCGGCCGCGGAGCCGGGTAGACCTGGCGGCCCTTTTCACCGGCCGCTCCGGCGGCGACACCCCGCGTCCTCCGGGCGCCGCCGGCGGCCGCGCCGGCCTCCGGAGCCGGGTAGACCTGGCGGCCGGCCGCGGAGCCGGGTAGACCTGGCGGCCCTTTTCACCGGCCGCTCCGGCGGCGACACCCCGCGTCCTCCGGGCGCCGCCGGCGGCCGCGCCGGCCTCCGGAGCCGGGTAGACCTGGCGGCCGGCCGCGGAGCCGGGTAGACCTGGCGGCCCTTTTCACCGGCCGCTCCGGCGGCGACACCCCGCGTCCTCCGGGCGCCGCCGGCGGCCGCGCCGGCCTCCGGAGCCGGGTAGACCTGGCGGCCGGCCGCGGAGCCGGGTAGACCTGGCGGCCCTTTTCACCGGCCGCTCCGGCGGCGACACCCCGCGTCCTCCGGGCGCCGCCGGCGGCTGCGCCGGCCTCCGGAGCCGGGTAGACCTGGCGGCCGGCCGCGGAGCCGGGTAGACCTGGCGGCCCTTTTCACCGGCCGCTCCGGCGGCGACACCCCGCGTCCTCCGGGCGCCGCCGGCGGCCGCGCCGGCCTCCGGAGCCGGGTAGACCTGGCGGCCGGCCGCGGAGCCGGGTAGACCTGGCGGCCGGCCGCGGAGCCGGGTAGACCTGGCGGCCCTTTTCACCGGCCGCTCCGGCGGCGACACCCCGCGTCCTCCGGGCGCCGCCGGCGGCCGCGCCGGCCTCCGGAGCCGGGTAGACCTGGCGGCCGTTCGGTGCTCCTTGGGGGGGGGGGGGGGGGGGGGGAGGCAGGTGCGCCTGATTTTGTTTCGTTTTTTCCGTGTGTTTTTTTTTTTTTCTTTTTCTTTTGAGATTTGAGCTAAATCTGATAAAAGGGCCACCCCGTCCCGGTTTCTCCTGGACGGCATTTCTTTCCCCCTCCCCTTCCCACGTTTGAACCACTTCTATAACAAGGGAGCATGTTTAAACGTCCTGTCTGATGCAAGAGTTATTTCACCTTTATTGATTTCGGTAGGAAATACCAACACAATATTAACAAAAAACAGTTTTTCAAAGAATTTTTGTTTTCTGACCCCCTCCTTCCACCCTCCTCGTTCTCATGCACGTGCACGCACCTACTCCGACCCGGTGGCTGCCAGGCACTTGCCAGCTTCACCACACCAGCCAGCCCCCCCGCTCCGCCGACGCCGCCCCCTCCCTCCCCCCCATTCTCTCGGCGGGGGACCGGGCAGAGGCGGCAGCCCCCGGCACAAACTGCCCAGCTCCCCGGCGCGAGTTCGCTGTTCACTGGGTGCCTTCAGGACTGGTCGCCCCTTGCCAGGTTCAGGTTCGGGTCCACGGCGCTGCTGGGCGCTCGCCGACTTTTGGTTTTGTTTTTTGCGGTCTTGGAGGTTTTTTTTGGGGGTGGGGTGTTGTTTTTAATTCCCCCCCCCCCGCCTTTTTTTTTTTTTTTTTTTTTTGGCGTTTTACTTTTTTTGAATAAAATAAATACTTTAAAATACATGTCTGCGATCCTGCAGGCACCGCCACCTCCCCCCCCCCCCCCCCCCGCGACACACGCGCGCTCAGAGGCGCGCGCACACACATACGGAGAGCGACGCAGGCACACACAGATACAGGCACCCCTGCACGGCTGTGCTCCCCCTCCCTCCCCGCGCTGCAGTCCCGGACCTGCAGGCCAGTAGGTGCAGCCCCCCCCCCCCCCCCCCCCGCCGCCCCCGGCCCCCCGGCCCCCACCCGATCGCAGACTCTCCGGCGCCCCGGAGACGGGGGGGGTGGGGGGATTGGGGGGCGGGTGTCTGGGTGGGGCGGTCTGCAGCCCGGCAACGGGGCCCCCGGCAACTGTGTTTTTTCCCGCCACGGCTAACGGTCTGCTGCTCAGTCGTGGCGGCAGCAGCGGAGGGGAAAGGAGGCTAGCAAAGAGGGGGGCGAGAGCGGCTGGCGAGCAAGGCGGGGAGCCTGGCGCAGAGGTAGGCTGGCGAGGGGGGATGGTGTGTCTTTTCGGAGAAGACTTCTGTTTGGATCGGTTGGAGTTGTTTTTTTTTTTTTTTTTACTTCTGTCCCCCGTCCCTGTCCGTCCGTCCCGTCCCGTCCCGTCGTCCCCCCCCCCAGTCGTTTAGTTTTCCACCCGCGGAGGGGGCGGGCAGGAGTGCAGCAGGGCGAGTGCGTGGCTGACTGAGAAAGAAAGGCGGGAGCGGGGCCACGGGTGCGGCAGGATAGGGTACTCGGCAGCTGGGGTTTAGAGACGGCACGGCACCGGGTGGCTCCCCTCTGCCGCCCGGGCACGGAGCCGGCAGGGACGCCGCAGGGTCCTAAAGTCTCCCGCCGTCCATGCCCGGAGCGGCAAACCTGCTGGCGGGAGGGCGGGAGCGGGGCCACGGGTGCGGCAGGATAGGGTACTCGGCAGCTGGGGTCTAGAGACGGCACGGCACCGGGGGCTCCCCTCTGCCGCCCGGGCACGGAGCCGGCAGGGACGCCGCAGGGTCCTAAAGTCTCCCGCCTTCCATCCCCGGGGCGGCAAGCCTGGTGGCGGAAGGGGGGAGCAGGGCCAGCCAGGCTCGGCGCGAACTGCGTGGCGCGGGGCGGGGGGGGGGGGGTGTCGGCCCGGGGGCCTGTTTCGGAGGCGGGGGGGGGTGCGCGCGCGCACGCGTTTGAGCGCACGACTGTGAGCGGGGCAGCGGGTGGAGGGTTTGGGCTGAGGGGGCCGGTTGCGGGGGGGGTCCGGGGGGGTGCGCGCATGTGTGTAGGCACGTGCGAGTGGGTGGGGTGGCGGGCGGGAGGTTTGGGGCGGGGACTCGTTTGGGGGGGGGGGGGCAGTGCGTGCGTGCGCGTGCACGCGTGAGCGCACGTGTGTGAGCGAGGCGGCGGGCGGGTGGTTCGGACCGGGCGGTGGGGGGGGGGGGGGGGGGGGCCTGTTCGGGAGCGCGCGAGCGCACGTGGGTGAGTGCGGCAGCGGGCGGAAGGTTCGGCCGGCGGCCCTGTTTGGGGGAGGGGGGGCGCGCGCGCGCGCGCGTCTAAGGGCGGGTGAGCGGCTGCAGCAGCAGGCGGTGGGCGTTTGGGCCGGGGGCCTGTTTTGGCGGGGTGCGGGCGCGCACGCAGATGGAAATGAGAAAGGTTTGTAACGGTGTGGCTAACGCCGCTTTCTCTGTTACAGCCCGGGTGGTCGGCCGCTTCGACGTCCGGCCTGCGCCCGTGCCTGCCTACGGGCGGTGCGCTCGGCTCCCGGTCGGACCCGTCCCTGGGAAAGCAGCAGCCGCGTGCCTCGGCCTGGGCAGAGACCTGGGCCTCCAGGGCCCCAGCCAGGGCTGCCGGAGAGGCGCGCCGCGCTTCTAACAGAGGGGCGTCAGCGGCTCCGTCGCCGGCGGGATGCGTTCGAGCGGTGAGGACGGTCCCAGCGGCCTTAGGTGGTGGTGGGGGGGCCCGCTCCTTCAGCGACGGGAGCGGGGGGAAACGGCCCCGGGGTGGGCCGGTCAGCCGGCACGGCGGCCACGCGAGCTCATCGTCTCCGAGGACGCTCGGCTAAGTCGGCCTTGGCCGCAGGGACCGCGTGTCAGGCAGCCGACTGACTTTCTGCAGAGGCCTGCGAGACCGCCGTCCCTCGGAGGCCGGCCGTGTCCTTGGAGAGGCTATCTCGGGATGGGGGCCCGTCCGGAGAAAACGCGGCGGGGTAGGGGGAAGGTGTGGGCAAAGGGAGCGTCCGGCTGATGGCTGACGGGCTGTGCTTTTCTCCCCTCCGGCCAGGTCTCGAGGAGACGGGGAAGGGGCTCTCCTCCCCCGCCCTCGGCCGAAAGCAGCTTTGCGCGACCCCGGTGCCAGGGAGGCCGGACCCCCGCGGAGGTAGCCCAGTGATGAGCCGCCGCCGCCGCCGCCGCCGCCGCCGCCGCCGCCGCCTCCGAGCCGGGAGGGACCCGATCAGGTACCGGGCACGACCGACGGGCGGGGAACGTGCGAGGGCCGCGCGACCCCTCGGCCGCCCGTCACGGCAGAGCCGGACTAACCGGGACGAACCGGCTTTTGCTCGAATGTCGGTGGATCGAGAAGAGGCCCTGCCCGGGAGCGACAGGGTGCAGGGCCACCACCCGCCAGGCTCTGCAGCCGCCCGCCCTCCTTCGGCGGGCGGGCCGGCCGGGCTCGCCACGGCAGACGGGACGGGACGGGACGGGACGGGGGCCGCCGCCACCTCTGCCCGGTCCGCGGCCCCTGACGGCGAGACAAAGAATTAAAAAAAGGCAAGGGGGGGTGGGGGTTGGGGGGTGGGGGGGGGGGGGGGGGGCTGGGGAGGAAAGACCGAGAAAATAAATAGATAAGGAAATGGTAATACAAAAGGCACGGGGTGCGGGCGTTGCGCTTCCTAACACAGAACTCGTCTGGGACAGGGGCGGGTGGGCGGTCTGCAGGGAGGCCGGCGGGGCAGGGCCGGCTTAGGACAGAGATTAAGCTGTCGCTCCCCGCCAATTGTTGAGAGAACCTAACGTGCGCCGGCCCTACGGTTGAGGAACGTAGGGAAGGATTAACGAACCACGGGTGACTCAGGCGTGAATTAATAGTTTTCGACAGGGCGATACGGGCCGACTTCTGCCGGAATGAATTAACGTCCGCCGGGTCGAGCTCACGTTCGTAACGAACGACTCGGTCGAGAACGAGCGCCAGGCGAGGAACGGGAGCCGGCCTAGGGAAGGCGCGCGCGCGTCATCCTCGGTAATTGCTTAACAAGTAAGCATCGCTCGATCGCAAAGGGCGACAACGAGGTGAGTAAGACTGACTGACGCGGCGTAAGAGCTAATGAACAATTAACGCGTGATCACGCAGGGGCCGGAGAACGCTGACGTTAACCAAGAGCGTCGCAAGGTCCTAAAGGAGCGCCGCAATCGAACTTTAGGAGTCGGTAGTTCATCATACTTCTTACTACTAATCGAGTCACATTCAATCCGCGACGATCCGCTGGTACGTACGTACGTACGTACGTACGTATTCCTTCTCCGGCTATCAATGAAGGGGTGCACACCTAGCGTGCATGAACGAATGAGTTTTGTTATTTAATGGGCTGCCAGAAAGAGTATTACCGCGCGGCGTTAAATCAGTCGGTAGGTGACGATCCATAAACGATACAAACCAGCCTTGCTCGTCAACCGTTAATAACTTAAATCGATGACGATTCATAGCGTATCGATTATTCTGTATTCGTTTAGGAGTGAATCCCACGCCAACGGTGCTACGCGGTACCCCGGTGGCCACCGACTCGTCCAGAGACGAGAGAGCAGCGTCGGCGCCTCTTCCCGAAGAAGTCGTTACCGATAAAGTACACCGACTGCGGGTAACGAGTTGCTCTCACGTTTTTGACGCGTGCCTGCCTGCCCGCCCGCCTGCGTGGTAAAAGACAAGATGCCAGACATAATAAATTTTTAAAAAGTGGAATCACGGAGCAGTCTTAATAAATCAATCAGGACCGGCCCGGAACGCGGCCAGGGAGTGCAGGCCGACCCCGCGGCGTGGCCAGGTTTACCCGGAGGCACAGGTAAGGAGGCCAAGCCTCCCCCGGAGGATCAGCTAGGGACAGCAGGTCTACCCTGGAGCGCCAGTAGGGGTACCGATACTACCCCGGAGGATCAAGTAGGGACGCCAGGCCTACCCCGGAACATGAGGTAGGGGTACCGGGCCTACCCCGGTGGGGGGGGGGGGGGGGGGGGCGGGTCAGGTAGGGAGGGCGGGTCTAACCCCGTGTGCCCGTAGGGACGGCAGGCGTACCCCGGAGTACCGATGAGGGTTACGGGTACTACCCCGGAGTACCGGGTCGGGGTACGGGTACTACCCCGGAGCGCCGGGCGGGGGTACCGGTGCTACGCCGGAGTACCGATGAGGGTTACGGGTACTACCCCGGAGCGCCGGGCGGGGGTACCGGTGCTACCCCGGAGTACCGGGTCGGGGTACGGGTACTACCCCGGAGCGCCGGGCGGGGGTACCGGTGCTACCCCGGAGTACCGATGAGGGTTACGGGTACTACCCCGGAGCGCCGGGCGGGGGTACCGGTGCTACCCCGGAGTACCGGGTCGGGGTACGGGTACTACCCCGGAGCGCCGGGCGGGGGTACCGGTGCTACCCCGGAGTACCGATGAGGGTTACGGGTACTACCCCGGAGCGCCGGGCGGGGGTACCGGTGCTACCCCGGAGTACCGGGTCGGGGTACGGGTACTACCCCGGAGCGCCGGGCGGGGGTACCGGTGCTACCCCGGAGTACCGGGTCGGGGTACGGGTACTACCCCGGAGCGCCGGGCGGGGGTACCGGTGCTACCCCGGAGTACCGGGTCGGGGTATGGGTACTACCCCGGAGCGCCGGGCGGGGGTACCGGTGCTACCCCGGAGTACCGGGTCGGGGTACGGGTACTACCCCGGAGCGCCGGGCGGGGGTACCGGTGCTACGCCGGAGTACCGATGAGGGTTATGGGTACTACCCCGGAGCGCCGGGCGGGGGTACCGGTGCTACCCCGGAGTACCGGGTCGGGGTACGGGTACTACCCAGGAGCGCCGGGCGGGGGTACCGGTGCTACCCCGGAGTACCGATGAGGGTTACGGGTACTACCCCGGAGCGCCGGGCGGGGGTACCGGTGCTACCCCGGAGTACCGGGTCGGGG
>NW_027212557.1:300000-302500 GCF_947461875.1 Haliaeetus albicilla
TTGTGTCTTTTAATTCTGGCGTCTTGCACCGCGGGGCAGTACCCAATGATATGAGCGCTTGATTCGTTTTCCGCTTGACAGTGTCGGCAAGATTTTATATGCGACTCCTGTCTCCCCCTTGCCAGGAATTCCCTAGTGGGGTACACGTTAGCTCTCAACTGTAGCGCCGTGAGGAGTTTTCGGTGAGGAATGCCTCTATATCGTTCGAGCCAATTATTGCTGATTTTATCCTTCTCAAAGTTGGCAATACCACGGCCCTGGGACTGTAACTTGGTCCAATTAATAAATTCCTGTTTACGCCAGTCACAAGGCTTAGGAAAGATGGTTTTGGGAGTTGGTATTTCCCATTCTGAAGCAAATTCATCCTCGCCCCGTTCCTCAGATGTTACCCTAATCGCCCTCGGGTCCCAAATAGATGGTATTTTATTTCTATCACCCCCAGCTGTTAACCACAATTTTTCAAAATCTTTTTCGATCCCCTCTTGCTTCACTATCAATCTTATCACCTCGTCCGAAGACTGCGCAATTCTGTGCAGTCTTCGAGCTTGTATACTAGGGATCAAGCCCGAGAGCCTAGTGATGCCTAATCCTCCATCGCGTGTGCTGGAATACAGGATGGCATCGCAGGTACTAGGAGGTAGATGTAACCACTCCTTGACCGTAGTTCGAATCGTCAGGTCAAGTTCTTCTAGGTACGTTGCTTTTACGTCAGCTTGGTCTGCTAAGTAGATCAGTCGCGGGATAGTATATCCCTTCAAGATGTCAACTTTCTGAAACGGTTTCAGTGGGGCTTCTCCAATCCGTTGTAGCCAATCTCTTATTTTCACGAGTAGCTCGGGTTTCGATATTCCAGTCCATGGGTCTATTCTCAGGCCCAAGTACTTCTCCGAACTACCAGGTTCGATCATATTTAATGGGGTGCCGTTAATTTGCCATGGAGGACAATCGTTGATCGTATACGAGTCCTTAGTAGGTTGTATGTAAAAGCCATGGCATTTCTCCCCCTGCGTCCTGAGGCCGGTCAGTTCACAAAAGGCCTCGAGGATTTTAATATTACTTTGCATTCCTTCCCATGACCCACTTAACAGCACCAGATCGTCTGCAAAAGCCATAGATGTTACACCCTTAGAGTCATGATGGTAGCCACTCCCTTCTTCCTCTAGCTTACACAATAGGGGGTCCACAGATAAGTTAAACAATAGAGGTGACATCGGATCGCCTTGCTTAACACCAATTTGAATCCCAATGGGATCCGATTGTTCATTCTTCATGGTAATGCGAGTTCTAGTGTTTTGATACATGTTCGTAATCAGGGTGATAATGTGATGGTCCACACCCTTTTGTTTAAGCACTGCAATAAGATGATGGTGACTCACTGTGTCGAATGCTTTAGCCAGGTCAATGAAGACAACGCCCAAGGGTCGATGTTCCTTTTTTGCATCCTTAATCAATAGTTGTAACAATTTCAAGTTCTCCGCACATCCCGCTGATCTAATAAAGCCCTTTTGTCGTGGGTTAATGGGGCATGCCTTTGCCAGTCTTGCCGTCAGGATCCTTGAGAACAGCCTCAAGATAATCGATCCGATGGTAATCGGTCGCCAGTTATTGATGTCCATTTGGCGCTCCGGCAGAGATGATTTCGATATTAACACAGTCCGACATTCTTTCACCACGTCCGGTACGATGCCAGTCACCAGCCATAGATTGAATACTTCCATTAACTGGAGAAAATGGGGGTCTATCTTAATGATATCCCGCAGACTTAGTCTGTCTGGTCCTGGCGCACTGTTCTTATTCATCTCTTGGATGTTTTTAGAGATTTCTTTTGCCGTGATCATGGCCTCGAATGCCGAGTTGTCCGCCAGCCCCTTGGATCTGAACGCTCCCAGGCCCTTGAATGTTCCCGGTGACTCCCATCTCGACTTGAACACGTTGTGTATCTCGTCTTGTGGGATACCACACTTCAGGGATTCCACGTCATCCAGAATAATACCGGCCAGTTTCCCCCTATCCAGGTAGAACAGCCGCTGGAACCGTAGGAACTGCCCCCGTTTCACGGCTCTCTTCTTCATCCACCCCTTCGGTGGTTCCGAAGGTCGAGCGGTTTGGGCCACCTGACGCGGTCGACCCTGGCTGGCTTTCAACTCAAGGGACTTAGAGGCAAGGCACGCGAAACAGTCTTTCATTGCCTTATCAGCAACTATTGCTGGATCTTCTTCTCCTTCGATCACCTGCTCAAACATTCCATGGAGAATGGACAATTTTCCAGATGTTACCCACTCAGAGACTGTCTTTCGGTAACGGGACTTCAGTCCCCCCTCCGTCTCCGATCCAACGCACACGAGATGTTCCCCTTCCGCGAGGTGTTCCCCTTCCAGTTCTAGGTGTTTCTTCTGACCCTGATCTTTTCCCTTCTTCACCGGGCTCTTATGAAGGTCCCGTCTTTTGTCACTTATCTGTTTCGTTGTCTTGGTCGGAATATGCTCCGCAATCAACTTGT
>NW_027212557.1:312500-325000 GCF_947461875.1 Haliaeetus albicilla
AGGCCCTCTGCCAGGGCGGCTCGCTCTGCAGCAGGCGGGGGAGCGGCACGAAAAGCCGACGCATCAGAGACGGCAGCGGCGGAGGGGGACGCCCCCCTGCCGCCCGCGGCACGCCTCGGGGGCCCACCCGGGCAGGTGCAGCCCACACTCGCCTTCTTTCCCCGTTTCCTTGGCTCAGCCGCCCCACCGCCCAGCGCTGCTCGCGGCCGGCACCTGCGGGTACCCGGACCGAGGCCAGCACCGGCGCCTCGCGTGTTTCAGGACACCTGAGGGCTCGCGGGGCCACGCGGCCGTCACACAGCCCGATTCAGTAAAGAAGCCCGAGGAACCCCGCTGAGCAGGGGAGGACGACACTGCCGCCATCGCAGCCCCCTTCGCTCGGAGGGGTGGAGGACAACACTTCGCATGCAACGGGAAGCGAATTGGAAAGGAGACCACCCTGCCTGAACACCGGACACTGCCGTGACTCCCTATTACGGGGAGCACAGAAGAGCCGGCCCGCCGAGGGCCCTCTCCGACGCGACCCGAACGGCCTCATCGATCAGTAAGGAAAGGGAAAAGGGGAAGGAGCGGAGGCCCCACGGCCACGAGTCCTGGGACAGCGACGGCCACTCACACCCGTCGCCACCCGGGGGCGGACGGCAGGTGCGGAGGCTCTGCGTGCGAGTGAGAGGGCAACGTCTGCGGAGAGGTGCAACGCCGGCCTGAACACCGGCAGAGCCGGCCCGCCGGGAAGCCCCTCCGACGCGCCCTAAACGCCTCATCGATCAGTAAGGGAAGGGAAAGAAGGAAGGAGCGGAGGCCCCACGGCCACGGGTCCTGGGACAGCGACGGCCACTCGCACCCGTCACCACCCGTGGGTGGATGGCAGGTGCGGGGGCTCTGCGTGCGAGTGAGGGCAACGCCTGCGAGAGGTGCTCCAACGGCCTGAACACCGGCAGAGCCGGCCCGCCGTGGAGGCTCTCCGACGCACCCGAGGACGCCTCAGCGGGCGCTGCCTGTGGGTCTGGATCAGTCAAATCGGGGAGGGGCGGGTGCCACGGGCCACCCGGCTCCAGACAGCGATTCCCTTGAGGGAGGTCAACGGAACTGGGGGAAGGCCACGGCAGGCTCAACTCCCCCAGCTCTTCCAGCGTTCGAGTGCCGGCAACCACCACCGGCTGCCGGTCTTTGCCCGCCCCACAGGCAACCGCTTGCCATCGCGGGGGGGTTGGGAAAAGGAAACGCGCCTGGACCCATGCCACACACGGGTGTTCGGGGCCGGGGAATGCCACAGAAGCTAGACAACCCCAGCCGCCTGCGTTCGGCTTAGCCAGCCACCAGGTACGGCCGCAATTTTCTTCCCGCTTTGCGGGCTCCAGCTTATGGCCAGAGAAAACGCGAAGAGGTGCCGCCACCTCTAACCCGGTACAGCGCTGCAGACCTTTCCACCGAGCCCTCCTGCAACCAGGCAAGCCGGGGCAGGCCGGACACCACAGGCCGCCCACTCATGGCTCATGCCGGCAAAAACAGGACGAGGCGCTGCGGCCTCTCGCCTGTGCCATCATCGGGCCCTCGGGGGCTGGGGGAAGCTGCGGCACATGCACGAGAACCCCCCAGCCGTCTGCATCCGGCTGCCGGCCACGGGACCGGCTGCCGCTTGCGCTCTGCCCAATACGTGCATGGGCTCTGGCTTAAGACCAGAGAAAACGCGATGAGGTGCCGCCACCTCTAACCCGGTACAGCGCTGCAGACCTTTCCACCGAGCCCTCCTGCAACCAGGCAAGCCGGGGCAGGCCGGACACCACAGGCCGCCCACTCATGGCTCATGCCGGCAAAAACAGGACGAGGCGCTGCGGCCTCTCGCCTGTGCCATCATCGGGCCCTCGGGGGCTGGGGGAAGCTGCGGCACGCACGAGACCCCCCAGCCGTCTGCATCCAGCTGCCGCTCTGCGCGCTCCAGCTTAAGGCCAGAGAAAAAAGGACGAGGTGCCGCCACCTCGCCCGCCCATCACCAGGCCCTCAGGAGCCGGCGGCGGCCGCGGCGGGCTGGACGCTCACGGGCAGCTGCCCTCGCATATCCCAGCGCTCACCTTTGCCATCATCGGGCCCTCCGGGGCCGGGGGAAAGCCGAGGCAGGCTCGACTCCGCCCGGTCTTCCAGCGTTCGAGTGCCGGTGGCCACCACCGGCCACCGGGCTTTGCCCTGCGGAATCCACCTTTGCACCTCTCGCACCACTCGGTCAACAGCCACCGCAGCCTGCCAGACCCTCGCAGGCACCCGGCTGGCTTACTCGAAAAACACCGGGAGACAAACAGGCCGAACGGAGAAACAACGAGCCGAACCACCAGGGAAACCACCACCACAACGGCCGCCCAGCGCCCCACTTCGCCGGCTGAGCCGTAGGCCTTGCAGCCGCTCACTAGCGCTGCTCCGTGCACCAGTCACCACCAGCTCCTATAGTACGGAGGATCACGTCCCCGCCCCCGGCCGGCTCCAAGAGTGCGGTCCCTGCCCACCGGGGAGACCTGCCAATGAGACCGACTTTTACGATGACGTAACTGGAGGCAGCGAAAAACAGCGACCCCTTCGCCAGCTCCGAGAAAGTGGTGGGGCTATCAGGTCTACCTCACAGCCCCCGAAATGCGACTAAGTCCCGCCGGAGCCGGGTAGACCTGACAGCCCTTTTCACCGGCCGCTCCGGCGGCGACACCCCGCGTCCTCCGGGCGCCGCCGGCGGCCGCGCCGGCCTCCGGAGCCGGGTAGACCTGGCGGCCGGCCGCGGAGCCGGGTAGACCTGGCGGCCGGCCGCGGAGCCGGGTAGACCTGGCGGCCCTTTTCACCGGCCGCTCCGGCGGCGACACCCCGCGTCCTCCGGGCGCCGCCGGCGGCCGCGCCGGCCTCCGGAGCCGGGTAGACCTGGCGGCCGGCCGCGGAGCCGGGTAGACCTGGCGGCCGGCCTCCGGAGCCGGGTAGACCTGGCGGCCCTTTTCACCGGCCGCTCCGGCGGCGACACCCCGCGTCCTCCGGGCGCCGCCGGCGGCCGCGCCGGCCTCCGGAGCCGGGTAGACCTGGCGGCCGGCCGCGGAGCCGGGTAGACCTGGCGGCCCTTTTCACCGGCCGCTCCGGCGGCGACACCCCGCGTCCTCCGGGCGCCGCCGGCGGCCGCGCCGGCCTCCGGAGCCGGGTAGACCTGGCGGCCGGCCGCGGAGCCGGGTAGACCTGGCGGCCCTTTTCACCGGCCGCTCCGGCGGCGACACCCCGCGTCCTCCGGGCGCCGCCGGCGGCCGCGCCGGCCTCCGGAGCCGGGTAGACCTGGCGGCCGGCCGCGGAGCCGGGTAGACCTGGCGGCCCTTTTCACCGGCCG
Source organism: Haliaeetus albicilla (assembly GCF_947461875.1). Classification (NCBI taxonomy): domain Eukaryota; kingdom Metazoa; phylum Chordata; class Aves; order Accipitriformes; family Accipitridae; genus Haliaeetus; species Haliaeetus albicilla. The sequence goes on from NW_027212557.1 coordinate 315,847, forward strand.
CTCCGGCGGCGACACCCCGCGTCCTCCGGGCGCCGCCGGCGGCCGCGCCGGCCTCCGGAGCCGGGTAGACCTGGCGGCCGGCCGCGGAGCCGGGTAGACCTGGCGGCCCTTTTCACCGGCCGCTCCGGCGGCGACACCCCGCGTCCTCCGGGCGCCGCCGGCGGCCGCGCCGGCCTCCGGAGCCGGGTAGACCTGGCGGCCGGCCGCGGAGCCGGGTAGACCTGGCGGCCCTTTTCACCGGCCGCTCCGGCGGCGACACCCCGCGTCCTCCGGGCGCCGCCGGCGGCCGCGCCGGCCTCCGGAGCCGGGTAGACCTGGCGGCCGGCCTCCGGAGCCGGGTAGACCTGGCGGCCCTTTTCACCGGCCGCTCCGGCGGCGACACCCCGCGTCCTCCGGGCGCCGCCGGCGGCCGCGCCGGCCTCCGGAGCCGGGTAGACCTGGCGGCCGGCCGCGGAGCCGGGTAGACCTGGCGGCCCTTTTCACCGGCCGCTCCGGCGGCGACACCCCGCGTCCTCCGGGCGCCGCCGGCGGCCGCGCCGGCCTCCGGAGCCGGGTAGACCTGGCGGCCGGCCGCGGAGCCGGGTAGACCTGGCGGCCCTTTTCACCGGCCGCTCCGGCGGCGACACCCCGCGTCCTCCGGGCGCCGCCGGCGGCCGCGCCGGCCTCCGGAGCCGGGTAGACCTGGCGGCCGGCCGCGGAGCCGGGTAGACCTGGCGGCCCTTTTCACCGGCCGCTCCGGCGGCGACACCCCGCGTCCTCCGGGCGCCGCCGGCGGCCGCGCCGGCCTCCGGAGCCGGGTAGACCTGGCGGCCGGCCGCGGAGCCGGGTAGACCTGGCGGCCCTTTTCACCGGCCGCTCCGGCGGCGACACCCCGCGTCCTCCGGGCGCCGCCGGCGGCCGCGCCGGCCTCCGGAGCCGGGTAGACCTGGCGGCCGGCCGCGGAGCCGGGTAGACCTGGCGGCCCTTTTCACCGGCCGCTCCGGCGGCGACACCCCGCGTCCTCCGGGCGCCGCCGGCGGCCGCGCCGGCCTCCGGAGCCGGGTAGACCTGGCGGCCGGCCGCGGAGCCGGGTAGACCTGGCGGCCCTTTTCACCGGCCGCTCCGGCGGCGACACCCCGCGTCCTCCGGGCGCCGCCGGCGGCCGCGCCGGCCTCCGGAGCCGGGTAGACCTGGCGGCCGGCCGCGGAGCCGGGTAGACCTGGCGGCCCTTTTCACCGGCCGCTCCGGCGGCGACACCCCGCGTCCTCCGGGCGCCGCCGGCGGCCGCGCCGGCCTCCGGAGCCGGGTAGACCTGGCGGCCGGCCGCGGAGCCGGGTAGACCTGGCGGCCCTTTTCACCGGCCGCTCCGGCGGCGACACCCCGCGTCCTCCGGGCGCCGCCGGCGGCCGCGCCGGCCTCCGGAGCCGGGTAGACCTGGCGGCCGGCCGCGGAGCCGGGTAGACCTGGCGGCCCTTTTCACCGGCCGCTCCGGCGGCGACACCCCGCGTCCTCCGGGCGCCGCCGGCGGCCGCGCCGGCCTCCGGAGCCGGGTAGACCTGGCGGCCGGCCGCGGAGCCGGGTAGACCTGGCGGCCCTTTTCACCGGCCGCTCCGGCGGCGACACCCCGCGTCCTCCGGGCGCCGCCGGCGGCCGCGCCGGCCTCCGGAGCCGGGTAGACCTGGCGGCCGGCCTCCGGAGCCGGGTAGACCTGGCGGCCCTTTTCACCGGCCGCTCCGGCGGCGACACCCCGCGTCCTCCGGGCGCCGCCGGCGGCCGCGCCGGCCTCCGGAGCCGGGTAGACCTGGCGGCCGGCCGCGGAGCCGGGTAGACCTGGCGGCCCTTTTCACCGGCCGCTCCGGCGGCGACACCCCGCGTCCTCCGGGCGCCGCCGGCGGCCGCGCCGGCCTCCGGAGCCGGGTAGACCTGGCGGCCGGCCGCGGAGCCGGGTAGACCTGGCGGCCCTTTTCACCGGCCGCTCCGGCGGCGACACCCCGCGTCCTCCGGGCGCCGCCGGCGGCCGCGCCGGCCTCCGGAGCCGGGTAGACCTGGCGGCCGGCCGCGGAGCCGGGTAGACCTGGCGGCCCTTTTCACCGGCCGCTCCGGCGGCGACACCCCGCGTCCTCCGGGCGCCGCCGGCGGCCGCGCCGGCCTCCGGAGCCGGGTAGACCTGGCGGCCGTTCGGTGCTCCTTGGGGGGGGGGGGGGGGGGGGAGGCAGGTGCGCCTGATTTTGTTTCGTTTTTTCCGTGTGTTTTTTTTTTTTTCTTTTTCTTTTGAGATTTGAGCTAAATCTGATAAAAGGGCCACCCCGTCCCGGTTTCTCCTGGACGGCATTTCTTTCCCCCTCCCCTTCCCACGTTTGAACCACTTCTATAACAAGGGAGCATGTTTAAACGTCCTGTCTGATGCAAGAGTTATTTCACCTTTATTGATTTCGGTAGGAAATACCAACACAATATTAACAAAAAACAGTTTTTCAAAGAATTTTTGTTTTCTGACCCCCTCCTTCCACCCTCGTCGTTCTCATGCACGTGCACGCACCTACTCCGACCCGGTGGCTGCCAGGCACTTGCCAGCTTCACCACACCAGCCAGCCCCCCCGCTCCGCCGACGCCGCCCCCTCCCTCCCCCCCATTCTCTCGGCGGGGGACCGGGCAGAGGCGGCAGCCCCCGGCACAAACTGCCCAGCTCCCCGGCGCGAGTTCGCTGTTCACTGGGTGCCTTCAGGACTGGTCGCCCCTTGCCAGGTTCAGGTTCGGGTCCACGGCGCTGCTGGGCGCTCGCCGACTTTTGGTTTTGTTTTTTGCGGTCTTGGAGGTTTTTTTTGGGGGTGGGGTGTTGTTTTTAATTCCCCCCCCCCCGCCTTTTTTTTTTTTTTTTTTTTTTTGGCGTTTTACTTTTTTTGAATAAAATAAATACTTTAAAATACATGTCTGCGATCCTGCAGGCACCGCCACCTCCCCCCCCCCCCCCCCCCCCCCCCCGCGACACACGCGCGCTCAGAGGCGCGCGCACACACATACAGAGAGCGACGCAGGCACACACAGATACAGGCACCCCTGCACGGCTGTGCTCCCCCTCCCTCCCCGCGCTGCAGTCCCGGACCTGCAGGCCAGTAGGTGCAGCCCCCCCCCCCCCCCGCCGCCCCCGGCCCCCCGGCCCCCACCCGATCGCAGACTCTCCGGCGCCCCGGAGACGGGGGGGGGGTGGGGGGATTGGGGGGCGGGTGTCTGGGTGGGGCGGTCTGCAGCCCGGCAACGGGGCCCCCGGCAACTGTGTTTTTTCCCGCCACGGCTAACGGTCTGCTGCTCAGTCGTGGCGGCAGCAGCGGAGGGGAAAGGAGGCTAGCAAAGAGGGGGGCGAGAGCGGCTGGCGAGCAAGGCGGGGAGCCTGGCGCAGAGGTAGGCTGGCGAGGGGGGATGGTGTGTCTTTTCGGAGAAGACTTCTGTTTGGATCGGTTGGAGTTGTTTTTTTTTTTTTTTTTTACTTCTGTCCCCCGTCCCTGTCCGTCCGTCCCGTCCCGTCCCGTCCCCCCCCCCCCAGTCGTTTAGTTTTCCACCCGCGGAGGGGGCGGGCAGGAGTGCAGCAGGGCGAGTGCGTGGCTGACTGAGAAAGAAAGGCGGGAGCGGGGCCACGGGTGCGGCAGGATAGGGTACTCGGCAGCTGGGGTCTAGAGACGGCACGGCACCGGGGGCTCCCCTCTGCCGCCCGGGCACGGAGCCGGCAGGGACGCCGCAGGGTCCTAAAGTCTCCCGCCGTCCATGCCCGGAGCGGCAAACCTGCTGGCGGGAGGGCGGGAGCGGGGCCACGGGTGCGGCAGGATAGGGTACTCGGCAGCTGGGGTCTAGAGACGGCACGGCACCGGGGGCTCCCCTCTGCCGCCCGGGCACGGAGCCGGCAGGGACGCCGCAGGGTCCTAAAGTCTCCCGCCTTCCATCCCCGGGGCGGCAAGCCTGGTGGCGGAAGGGGGGAGCAGGGCCAGCCAGGCTCGGCGCGAACTGCGTGGCGCGGGGCGGGGGGGGGGGGGGGTGTCGGCCCGGGGGCCTGTTTCGGAGGCGGGGGGGGGTGCGCGCGCGCACGCGTTTGAGCGCACGACTGTGAGCGGGGCAGCGGGTGGAGGGTTTGGGCTGAGGGGGCCGGTTGCGGGGGGGGGGCGGGGGGGTGCGCGCATGTGTGTAGGCACGTGCGAGTGGGTGGGGTGGCGGGCGGGAGGTTTGGGGCGGGGACTCGTTTGGGGGGGGGGCAGTGCGTGCGTGCGCGTGCACGCGTGAGCGCACGTGTGTGAGCGAGGCGGCGGGCGGGTGGTTCGGACCGGGCGGTGGGGGGGGGGGGGGGGTGGGGGGCCTGTTCGGGAGCGCGCGAGCGCACGTGGGTGAGCGCGGCAGCGGGCGGAAGGTTCGGCCGGCGGCCCTGTTTGGGGGAGGGGGGGCGCGCGCGCGCGCGCGCGTCTAAGGGCGGGTGAGCGGCTGCAGCAGCAGGCGGTGGGCGTTTGGGCCGGGGGCCTGTTTTGGCGGGGTGCGGGCGCGCACGCAGATGGAAATGAGAAAGGTTTGTAACGGTGTGGCTAACGCCGCTTTCTCTGTTACAGCCCGGGTGGTCGGCCGCTTCGACGTCCGGCCTGCGCCCGTGCCTGCCTACGGGCGGTGCGCTCGGCTCCCGGTCGGACCCGTCCCTGGGAAAGCAGCAGCCGCGTGCCTCGGCCTGGGCAGAGACCTGGGCCTCCAGGGCCCCAGCCAGGGCTGCCGGAGAGGCGCGCCGCGCTTCTAACAGAGGGGCGTCAGCGGCTCCGTCGCCGGCGGGATGCGTTCGAGCGGTGAGGACGGTCCCAGCGGCCTTAGGTGGTGGTGGGGGGGCCCGCTCCTTCAGCGACGGGAGCGGGGGGAAACGGCCCCGGGGTGGGCCGGTCAGCCGGCACGGCGGCCACGCGAGCTCATCGTCTCCGAGGACGCTCGGCTAAGTCGGCCTTGGCCGCAGGGACCGCGTGTCAGGCAGCCGACTGACTTTCTGCAGAGGCCTGCGAGACCGCCGTCCCTCGGAGGCCGGCCGTGTCCTTGGAGAGGCTATCTCGGGATGGGGGCCCGTCCGGAGAAAACGCGGCGGGGTAGGGGGAAGGTGTGGGCAAAGGGAGCGTCCGGCTGATGGCTGACGGGCTGTGCTTTTCTCCCCTCCGGCCAGGTCTCGAGGAGACGGGGAAGGGGCTCTCCTCCCCCGCCCTCGGCCGAAAGCAGCTTTGCGCGACCCCGGTGCCAGGGAGGCCGGACCCCCGCGGAGGTAGCCCAGTGATGAGCCGCCGCCGCCGCCGCCGCCGCCGCCGCCGCCGCCGCCTCCGAGCCGGGAGGGACCCGATCAGGTACCGGGCACGACCGACGGGCGGGGAACGTGCGAGGGCCGCGCGACCCCTCGGCCGCCCGTCACGGCAGAGCCGGACTAACCGGGACGAACCGGCTTTTGCTCGAATGTCGGTGGATCGAGAAGAGGCCCTGCCCGGGAGCGACAGGGTGCAGGGCCACCACCCGCCAGGCTCTGCAGCCGCCCGCCCTCCTTCGGCGGGCGGGCCGGCCGGGCTCGCCACGGCAGACGGGACGGGACGGGACGGGACGGGGGCCGCCGCCACCTCTGCCCGGTCCGCGGCCCCTGACGGCGAGACAAAGAATTAAAAAAAGGCAAGGGGGGGTGGGGGTTGGGGGGTGGGGGGTGGGGGGGGGGGGCTGGGGAGGAAAGACCGAGAAAATAAATAGATAAGGAAATGGTAATACAAAAGGCACGGGGTGCGGGCGTTGCGCTTCCTAACACAGAACTCGTCTGGGACAGGGGCGGGTGGGCGGTCTGCAGGGAGGCCGGCGGGGCAGGGCCGGCTTAGGACAGAGATTAAGCTGTCGCTCCCCGCCAATTGTTGAGAGAACCTAACGTGCGCCGGCCCTACGGTTGAGGAACGTAGGGAAGGATTAACGAACCACGGGTGACTCAGGCGTGAATTAATAGTTTTCGACAGGGCGATACGGGCCGACTTCTGCCGGAATGAATTAACGTCCGCCGGGTCGAGCTCACGTTCGTAACGAACGACTCGGTCGAGAACGAGCGCCAGGCGAGGAACGGGAGCCGGCCTAGGGAAGGCGCGCGCGCGTCATCCTCGGTAATTGCTTAACAAGTAAGCATCGCTCGATCGCAAAGGGCGACAACGAGGTGAGTAAGACTGACTGACGCGGCGTAAGAGCTAATGAACAATTAACGCGTGATCACGCAGGGGCCGGAGAACGCTGACGTTAACCAAGAGCGTCGCAAGGTCCTAAAGGAGCGCCGCAAGGTCCTAAAGGAGCGCCGCAATCGAACTTTAGGAGTCGGTAGTTCATCATACTTCTTACTACTAATCGAGTCACATTCAATCCGCGACGATCCGCTGGTACGTACGTACGTACGTACGTACGTACGTATTCCTTCTCCGGCTATCAATGAAGGGGTGCACACCTAGCGTGCATGAACGAATGAGTTTTGTTATTTAATGGACTGCCAGAAAGAGTATTACCGCGCAGCGTTAAATCAGTCGGTAGGTGACGATCCATAAACGATACAAACCAGCCTTGCTCGTCAACCGTTAATAACTTAAATCGATGACGATTCATAGCGTATCGATTATTCTGTATTCGTTTAGGAGTGAATCCCACGCCAACGGTGCTACGCGGTACCCCGGTGGCCACCGACTCGTCCAGAGACGAGAGAGCAGCGTCGGCGCCTCTCCCCGAAGAAGTCGTTACCGATAAAGTACACCGACTGCGGGTAACGAGTTGCTCTCACGTTTTTGACGCGTGCCTGCCTGCCCGCCCGCCCGCGTGGTAAAAGACAAGATGCCAGACATAATAAATTTTTAAAAAGTGGAATCACGGAGCAGTCTTAATAAATCAATCAGGACCGGCCCGGAACGCGGCCAGGGAGTGCAGGCCGACCCCGCGGCGTGGCCAGGTTTACCCGGAGGCACAGGTAAGGAGGCCAAGCCTCCCCCGGAGGATCAGCTAGGGACAGCAGGTCTACCCTGGAGCGCCAGTAGGGGTACCGATACTACCCCGGAGGATCAAGTAGGGACGCCAGGCCTACCCCGGAACATGAGGTAGGGGTACCGGGCCTACCCCGGCAGGGGGGGGGGGGGGGGGGGGCGGGTCAGGTAGGGAGGGCGGGTCTAACCCCGTGTGCCCGTAGGGACGGCAGGCGTACCCCGGAGTACCGATGAGGGTTACGGGTACTACGCCGGAGTACCGGGTCGGGGTACGGGTACTACCCCGGAGCGCCGGGCGGGGGTACCGGTGCTACGCCGGAGTACCGATGAGGGTTACGGGTACTACCCCGGAGCGCCGGGCGGGGGTACCGGTGCTACCCCGGAGTACCGGGTCGGGGTACGGGTACTACCCCGGAGCGCCGGGCGGGGGTACCGGTGCTACGCCGGAGTACCGATGAGGGTTACGGGTACTACCCCGGAGCGCCGGGCGGGGGTACCGGTGCTACCCCGGAGTACCGGGTCGGGGTACGGGTACTACCCCGGAGCGCCGGGCGGGGGTACCGGTGCTACCCCGGAGTACCGATGAGGGTTACGGGTACTACCCCGGAGCGCCGGGCGGGGGTACCGGTGCTACCCCGGAGTACCGGGTCGGGGTATGGGTACTACCCTGGAGCGCCGGGCGGGGGTACCGGTGCTACCCCGGAGTACCGATGAGGGTTACGGGTACTACCCCGGAGCGCCGGGCGGGGGTACCGGTGCTACCCCAGAGTGCCGGGTCGGGGTATGGGTACTACCCCGGAGCGCCGGGCGGGGGTACCGGTGCTAACCCGGAGTACCGGGTCGGGGTACGGGTACTACCCCGGAGCGCCGGGCGGGGGTACCGGTGCTACCCCGGAGTACCGGGTCGGGGTACGGGTACTACCCCGGAGCGCCGGGCGGGGGTACCGGTGCTACCCCGGAGTACCGATGAGGGTTACGGGTACTACCCCGGAGCGCCGGGCGGGGGTACCGGTGCTACCCCGGAGTACCGGGTCGGGGTAGGGGTACTACCCCGGAGCGCCGGGCGGGGGTACCGGTGCTACCCCGGAGTACCGGGTCGGGGTACGGGTACTACCCCGGAGCGCCGGGCGGGGGTACCGGTGCTACCCCGGAGTACCGGGTCGGGGTATGGGTACTACCCTGGAGCGCCGGGCGGGGGTACCGGTGCTACCCCGGAGTACCGATGAGGGTTACGGGTACTACCCCGGAGCGCCGGGCGGGGGTACCGGTGCTACCCCAGAGTGCCGGGTCGGGGTATGGGTACTACCCCGGAGCGCCGGGCGGGGGTACCGGTGCTAACCCGGAGTACCGGGTCGGGGTACGGGTACTACCCCGGAGCGCCGGGCGGGGGTACCGGTGCTACCCCGGAGTACCGGGTCGGGGTACGGGTACTACCCCGGAGCGCCGGGCGGGGGTACCGGTGCTACCCCGGAGTACCGATGAGGGTTACGGGTACTACCCCGGAGCGCCGGGCGGGGGTACCGGTGCTACCCCGGAGTACCGGGTCGGGGTACGGGTACTACCCCGGAGCGCCGGGCGGGGGTACCGGTGCTACCCCGGAGTACCGATGAGGGTTACGGGTACTACCCCGGAGCGCCGGGCGGGGGTACCGGTGCTACCCCGGAGTACCGGGTCGGGGTACGGGTACTACCCCGGAGCGCCGGGTGGGGGTACCGGTGCTACCCCGGAGTACCGGGTCGGGGTACGGGTACTACCCCGGAGCGCCGGGCGGGGGTACCGGTGCTACGCCGGAGTACCGATGAGGGTTACGGGTACTACCCCGGAGCGCCGGGCGGGGGTACGGGTACTACCCCGGAGCGTCGGGATGGAACGCGAAGCTGAGTCCGGAGCATCAGGTAGGGATGCCAGGACTGCTCTGGAGAGTCAGGTAAGGAAGCCAGGTCTACCCCGGACCGCGCGAGCAGGGAGGCCAGGTCTACCCCGGACCGCGTGAGCAGGGAGGCCAGGTCTACCCCGGTCCCGCGCGAGCAGGGAGGCCAGGTCTACCCCGGTCCCGCGCGAGCAGGGAGGCCAGGTCTACCCCGGACCGCGCGAGCAGGGAGGCCAGGTCTACCCGGTCACGCGCGAGCAGGGAGGCCAGGTCTACCCCGGACCGCGCGAGCAGGGAGGCCAGGTCTACCCCGGACCGC
>NW_027212557.1:335000-337500 GCF_947461875.1 Haliaeetus albicilla
AGCTTCGGAGCGCTCCCCGAGTCTCGATTTAGGGGGACGAAGGCCCTTGGCAGCCGCCGCCGCCGGGCTGCGGGGAACGACTCCCCGGGCCCGGGGCCGCGCGCGCGCGGGCCTGCGAGGCACCCCAGCCGCGCCGCTGCGACCGCCGCCCCGCCGCGAGGCGAGGGGCGGCGGCACAGACGGGCGATTGATCGTCAAGCGACGCTCAGACAGGCGTAGCCCCGGGAGGAACCCGGGGCCGCAAGTGCGTTCGAAGTGTCGATGATCAATGTGTCCTGCAATTCACATTAATTCTCGCAGCTAGCTGCGTTCTTCATCGACGCACGAGCCGAGTGATCCACCGCTAAGAGTTGTCTGGCTTTCGGCACCGCCCCGCACGCGCGAGGGGGCCAGGACCGCTCGCCACAGGCAAGCGGCCCCTCCGGAGGATGGCCCACCGCCCGCCCGCCCACCCCCCTCCGCACGCGCGGAGGGGGCACGGCGCAGCACGACGGAGAAGCCGCGCCTCTGCTGACCGTACAAGCACACACAGAGAAAGGGGGGGGAAAGGAACGGAAAACTCCGAACGGCAAGGCTGGGGAGCCCGCGCTCCCGACCGACCTGGGAAATGCCTTGCTGGCGTCGGAGGCGGCCCAGGCGCACGGGCTCGGCCCGGCCTCTGGGCAGAGGCAGCGATGCACCCGACCGCGCGCGGCCTGCCCACCACGCTCCGGACAACACGGCTGCTGCTGCTGCTGGGCAGCAGCGGGGAGCCCCACCGGCCCCGCACGCGCCTCCGTGCCAGCTGCGCCGCACTACGACAGCCAGCTCCCCCGGGCTCGTCCCGACGGCAACTCCGCGGCCACGCCAACGGCTCCAAGAGGCGGCAACCGCCAGAGCCGGCGACGCACCGCCCGCGGCCTGCCGGACGGCACCCGCTGCCGCACCAGAGCGGCTGCCCTCCCGGAACCACCGCCACCGCTTCTCGCCTCGGCCCCTTCCACGGGCACGCCCCAGGTGGAAGGCGGACGGCGCTAAGCCGGGGACAGCGCCCGCTCTCCCCGTTTCCACGCGGAGACCGCGCGTGGGGTGCCCCCGCCCGCCCCCGCCCACCTGCCCGGCGCGGCCGGGAAGCGCGACGGGGAAGCGGCGGGCAGGGCCCGGGACAGGACAGCCGCGGCCGGCAGCGAGCGCCCTCCGGCCGACCGACAGGCCGAGCGGCGCCGCCAACGCTCAGCCGGGATGCCGCCCTTGCCAGCAGCCAGTGGCGGGAGACCGCCGAGCACTCGCCAGGGCGAGGGGGAGAACGGAGCGCAGCGCGGCGCAGCGCTGCGACGGAGGCGCGGCGGCCCGGCAGCCGCCCAGCGAGCCCCCACCGCGGGGACCCGCCACCCCGGGCAGTGAGCCCGCGCTCACGCCGGGGTCGCCCGTTTCGAGGCAGGCAGGCCGGCTACGGCCGACCGCACCGCGGTCTCCACCGAGACCGGACCGCGGAGAGGAGGGGGCAGCGGGACCCCTCCCCGGCACGGCTGCCCGCGGGATGAGCACGGGCGGCAGCCCACCAGGGGCCTTCGTGGGAGGAACTCCCGGCCCCTTTAAGGCACCGCCGCCCGGCCGCCCCCCGGGTCGCATCGAGCCGCCCGCGTCTTTAAACCTCCGCCCGGCTCCACGGCCTTCGACCCCCGGGCTCACCGAGGGAGGGCCGCGGAGGCGCGGACGCTAGGTACCTGGCCCTGGGGTGAGGGAAACGACCTGCAGGCCCCGCGGGGGTGCCTCCCCCGCTGCCGCCCTCGGGGGAGCGTCCGCCCGCGGGGGCGCGCCCGACATCCACCGCCACCACCACGTCCTCCTTCCCGGGGCCCGGGGTTTCCCTCAGTAGCCCGGCGCTGCGCCCGGGAGGAGAGCCGTGGCTCGGGCCGCCCGCTGGCGCGGGACACAGCCCGGCGGGGGCCTTGCCCACCAGAGGAGGCGGCGGCAGAGCCCCCCCCGCCCCGGCTCCCTCGTGGGGAGAGGTGCGGGGGGGGGCGCCGCCGCCACCCCACCCGGCGCCGCGCACCCGCCCGGAATGCCCGGAGGCCTTTCCCCTGCGCGGCCGGCCGGGCTGCTCCGCAGCAGCCCGACACGGTGCGGGCAGGGTCGCGGGAGACGCCTCCCGCGACCCCGGAGGACCCTCTCCTCTCGCGCCGCTCGCGCCCTGCTGCCCCGTCCTCACCGCCGCTCGCCGCTTCCTCCTCCTGCCCGAGCGGGCTCGGCCGGCGGGGCTCGTCACACCCCGCGCCGGCGGCCCCCCTTCCCGCGCGCTGCCGCCCGCGCTCTGACCGGGGCGCCCCTCTTGGCCCCGAGGGCCGCGCCCCAAACCCTCCCCGGCAGCGGACCGCCGTCGGGCGAGGCGGGGCCGGTCCCCGGAGAAGGGCGCCGGCCGGCGGCGGGCGCCAGCGGAGGCGAGAAGCGGGGTGACGGCGGGGACGCGGCGGTCCCCGCCGACCGGGCAACGCGCACGCGCGCGTCGGAGAGAAGCGAC
>NW_027212557.1:342500-352500 GCF_947461875.1 Haliaeetus albicilla
GAAAGCCGAGGCAGGCTCGACTCCGCCCGGTCTTCCAGCGTTCGAGTGCCGGTGGCCACCACCGGCCACCGGGCTTTGCCCTGCGGAATCCACCTTTGCACCTCTCGCACCACTCGGTCAACAGCCACCGCAGCCTGCCAGACCCTCGCAGGCACCCGGCTGGCTTACTCGAAAAACACCGGGAGACAAACAGGCCGAACGGAGAAACAACGAGCCGAACCACCAGGGAAACCACCACCACAACGGCCGCCCAGCGCCCCACTTCGCCGGCTGAGCCGTAGGCCTTGCAGCCGCTCACTAGCGCTGCTCCGTGCACCAGTCACCACCAGCTCCTATAGTACGGAGGATCACGTCCCCGCCCCCGGCCGGCTCCAAGAGTGCGGTCCCTGCCCACCGGGGAGACCTGCCAATGAGACCGACTTTTACGATGACGTAACTGGAGGCAGCGAAAAACAGCGACCCCTTCGCCAGCTCCGAGAAAGTGGTGGGGCTATCAGGTCTACCTCACAGCCCCCGAAATGCGACTAAGTCCCGCCGGAGCCGGGTAGACCTGACAGCCCTTTTCACCGGCCGCTCCGGCGGCGACACCCCGCGTCCTCCGGGCGCCGCCGGCGGCCGCGCCGGCCTCCGGAGCCGGGTAGACCTGGCGGCCGGCCGCGGAGCCGGGTAGACCTGGCGGCCGGCCGCGGAGCCGGGTAGACCTGGCGGCCCTTTTCACCGGCCGCTCCGGCGGCGACACCCCGCGTCCTCCGGGCGCCGCCGGCGGCCGCGCCGGCCTCCGGAGCCGGGTAGACCTGGCGGCCGGCCGCGGAGCCGGGTAGACCTGGCGGCCCTTTTCACCGGCCGCTCCGGCGGCGACACCCCGCGTCCTCCGGGCGCCGCCGGCGGCCGCGCCGGCCTCCGGAGCCGGGTAGACCTGGCGGCCGGCCGCGGAGCCGGGTAGACCTGGCGGCCCTTTTCACCGGCCGCTCCGGCGGCGACACCCCGCGTCCTCCGGGCGCCGCCGGCGGCCGCGCCGGCCTCCGGAGCCGGGTAGACCTGGCGGCCGGCCGCGGAGCCGGGTAGACCTGGCGGCCCTTTTCACCGGCCGCTCCGGCGGCGACACCCCGCGTCCTCCGGGCGCCGCCGGCGGCCGCGCCGGCCTCCGGAGCCGGGTAGACCTGGCGGCCGGCCGCGGAGCCGGGTAGACCTGGCGGCCCTTTTCACCGGCCGCTCCGGCGGCGACACCCCGCGTCCTCCGGGCGCCGCCGGCGGCCGCGCCGGCCTCCGGAGCCGGGTAGACCTGGCGGCTGGCCGCGGAGCCGGGTAGACCTGGCGGCCCTTTTCACCGGCCGCTCCGGCGGCGACACCCCGCGTCCTCCGGGCGCCGCCGGCGGCCGCGCCGGCCTCCGGAGCCGGGTAGACCTGGCGGCCGGCCGCGGAGCCGGGTAGACCTGGCGGCCGGCCGCGGAGCCGGGTAGACCTGGCGGCCCTTTTCACCGGCCGCTCCGGCGGCGACACCCCGCGTCCTCCGGGCGCCGCCGGCGGCCGCGCCGGCCTCCGGAGCCGGGTAGACCTGGCGGCCGGCCGCGGAGCCGGGTAGACCTGGCGGCCCTTTTCACCGGCCGCTCCGGCGGCGACACCCCGCGTCCTCCGGGCGCCGCCGGCGGCCGCGCCGGCCTCCGGAGCCGGGTAGACCTGGCGGCCGGCCGCGGAGCCGGGTAGACCTGGCGGCCGGCCGCGGAGCCGGGTAGACCTGGCGGCCCTTTTCACCGGCCGCTCCGGCGGCGACACCCCGCGTCCTCCGGGCGCCGCCGGCGGCCGCGCCGGCCTCCGGAGCCGGGTAGACCTGGCGGCCGTTCGGTGCTCCTTGGGGGGGGGGGGGGGGGGGGGGGCAGGTGCGCCTGATTTTGTTTCGTTTTTTCCGTGTGTTTTTTTTTTTTTCTTTTTCTTTTGAGATTTGAGCTAAATCTGATAAAAGGGCCACCCCGTCCCGGTTTCTCCTGGACGGCATTTCTTTCCCCCTCCCCTTCCCACGTTTGAACCACTTCTATAACAAGGGAGCATGTTTAAACGTCCTGTCTGATGCAAGAGTTATTTCACCTTTATTGATTTCGGTAGGAAATACCAACACAATATTAACAAAAAACAGTTTTTCAAAGAATTTTTGTTTTCTGACCCCCTCCTTCCACCCTCGTCGTTCTCATGCACGTGCACGCACCTACTCCGACCCGGTGGCTGCCAGGCACTTGCCAGCTTCACCACACCAGCCAGCCCCCCCGCTCCGCCGACGCCGCCCCCTCCCTCCCCCCCATTCTCTCGGCGGGGGACCGGGCAGAGGCGGCAGCCCCCGGCACAAACTGCCCAGCTCCCCGGCGCGAGTTCGCTGTTCACTGGGTGCCTTCAGGACTGGTCGCCCCTTGCCAGGTTCAGGTTCGGGTCCACGGCGCTGCTGGGCGCTCGCCGACTTTTGGTTTTGTTTTTTGCGGTCTTGGAGGTTTTTTTGGGGGGTGGGGTGTTGTTTTTAATTCCCCCCCCCCGCCTTTTTTTTTTTTTTTTTTTTTTGGCGTTTTACTTTTTTTGAATAAAATAAATACTTTAAAATACATGTCTGCGATCCTGCAGGCACCGCCACCTCCCCCCCCCCCCCCCCCCCCCCCCCGCGACACACGCGCGCTCAGAGGCGCGCGCACACACATACGGAGAGCGACGCAGGCACACACAGATACAGGCACCCCTGCACGGCTGTGCTCCCCCTCCCTCCCCGCGCTGCAGTCCCGGACCTGCAGGCCAGTAGGTGCAGCCCCCCCCCCCCCCCCCCCCGCCGCCCCCGGCCCCCCGGCCCCCACCCGATCGCAGACTCTCCGGCGCCCCGGAGACGGGGGGGGTGGGGGGATTGGGGGGCGGGTGTCTGGGTGGGGCGGTCTGCAGCCCGGCAACGGGGCCCCCGGCAACTGTGTTTTTTCCCGCCACGGCTAACGGTCTGCTGCTCAGTCGTGGCGGCAGCAGCGGAGGGGAAAGGAGGCTAGCAAAGAGGGGGGCGAGAGCGGCTGGCGAGCAAGGCGGGGAGCCTGGCGCAGAGGTAGGCTGGCGAGGGGGGATGGTGTGTCTTTTCGGAGAAGACTTCTGTTTGGATCGGTTGGAGTTGTTTTTTTTTTTTTTTTTACTTCTGTCCCCCGTCCCTGTCCGTCCGTCCCGTCCCGTCCCGTCCCCCCCCCCCCCAGTCGTTTAGTTTTCCACCCGCGGAGGGGGCGGGCAGGAGTGCAGCAGGGCGAGTGCGTGGCTGACTGAGAAAGAAAGGCGGGAGCGGGGCCACGGGTGCGGCAGGATAGGGTACTCGGCAGCTGGGGTTTAGAGACGGCACGGCACCGGGTGGCTCCCCTCTGCCGCCCGGGCACGGAGCCGGCAGGGACGCCGCAGGGTCCTAAAGTCTCCCGCCGTCCATGCCCGGAGCGGCAAACCTGCTGGCGGGAGGGCGGGAGCGGGGCCACGGGTGCGGCAGGATAGGGTACTCGGCAGCTGGGGTCTAGAGACGGCACGGCACCGGGGGCTCCCCTCTGCCGCCCGGGCACGGAGCCGGCAGGGACGCCGCAGGGTCCTAAAGTCTCCCGCCTTCCATCCCCGGGGCGGCAAGCCTGGTGGCGGAAGGGGGGAGCAGGGCCAGCCAGGCTCGGCGCGAACTGCGTGGCGCGGGGCGGGGGGGGGGGGGGGTGTCGGCCCGGGGGCCTGTTTCGGAGGCGGGGGGGGGTGCGCGCGCGCACGCGTTTGAGCGCACGACTGTGAGCGGGGCAGCGGGTGGAGGGTTTGGGCTGAGGGGGCCGGTTGCGGGGGGGGTCCGGGGGGGTGCGCGCATGTGTGTAGGCACGTGCGAGTGGGTGGGGTGGCGGGCGGGAGGTTTGGGGCGGGGACTCGTTTGGGGGGGGGGGGGCAGTGCGCGCGCGCACGCGTTTGAGCGCACGACTGTGAGCGGGGCAGCGGGTGGAGGGTTTGGGCTGAGGGGGCCGGTTGCGGGGGGGGTCCGGGGGGGTGCGCGCATGTGTGTAGGCACGTGCGAGTGGGTGGGGTGGCGGGCGGGAGGTTTGGGGCGGGGACTCGTTTGGGGGGGGGGGGGCAGTGCGTGCGTGCGCGTGCACGCGTGAGCGCACGTGTGTGAGCGAGGCGGCGGGCGGGTGGTTCGGACCAGGCGGGGGGGGGGCCTGTTCGGGAGCGCGCGAGCGCACGTGGGTGAGTGCGGCAGCGGGCGGAAGGTTCGGCCGGCGGCCCTGTTTGGGGGAGGGGGGGCGCGCGCGCGCGCGCGTCTAAGGGCGGGTGAGCGGCTGCAGCAGCAGGCGGTGGGCGTTTGGGCCGGGGGCCTGTTTTGGCGGGGTGCGGGCGCGCACGCAGATGGAAATGAGAAAGGTTTGTAACGGTGTGGCTAACGCCGCTTTCTCTGTTACAGCCCGGGTGGTCGGCCGCTTCGACGTCCGGCCTGCGCCCGTGCCTGCCTACGGGCGGTGCGCTCGGCTCCCGGTCGGACCCGTCCCTGGGAAAGCAGCAGCCGCGTGCCTCGGCCTGGGCAGAGACCTGGGCCTCCAGGGCCCCAGCCAGGGCTGCCGGAGAGGCGCGCCGCGCTTCTAACAGAGGGGCGTCAGCGGCTCCGTCGCCGGCGGGATGCGTTCGAGCGGTGAGGACGGTCCCAGCGGCCTTAGGTGGTGGTGGGGGGGCCCGCTCCTTCAGCGACGGGAGCGGGGGGAAACGGCCCCGGGGTGGGCCGGTCAGCCGGCACGGCGGCCACGCGAGCTCATCGTCTCCGAGGACGCTCGGCTAAGTCGGCCTTGGCCGCAGGGACCGCGTGTCAGGCAGCCGACTGACTTTCTGCAGAGGCCTGCGAGACCGCCGTCCCTCGGAGGCCGGCCGTGTCCTTGGAGAGGCTATCTCGGTGTATTGGTTTTATGTGGCAAGGTTTTGGTAGCGGGGGGGGTTACAGGGGTGGCTCCTGTAAGAAGCTGCTGGAAGCTTCCCCTGTGTTCGAGAGAGAGCGAGCCCATACCAGCTGGCTCTAAGACGGACCTGCCGCCGGCCAAGGCCGAGCCAATCAGTGATAGTGGTAACGCCTCTGTGATAACATTTTTAAGAAGGGAAAAAAAGTTGGGACGTGGAAAACAGCCACCGGAGAGAGGAGTGAGAACATGTAAGAGAAACAAGCCTGCGGACACCAAGGTCAGTGCAGAAGGAGGGGGAGGAGATGCTCCAGGCGCCGGAGCGAAGATTCCCCTGCAGCCCGTGGTGAAGACCCTGGTGAGGCAGGCTGTCCCCCTGCAGTCCAGGGAGGTCCATGGTGGGGCAGATATCCACCTGCAGCCCGTGGAGGACCCCACGCCGGAGCAGGTGGGTTCCTGAAGGAGGCTGTGACCCCGTGGGAACCCTGCGCTGGAGCAGGTTCCTGGCAGGACCTGCGGATCTGTGGAGAGAGGAGCCCACGGAGCAGGTTTTCTGGCAGGACTTGTGACCCCGTGGGGGACCCACGCTGGAGCAGTCTGTGCCTGAAGGACTGCACACCGTGGAAAGGACCCATGCTGGAGCAGTTCGTGAAGAACTGCAGCCCGTGGGAATGGCCCACGTTGGAGAAAGTTCGTGGAGGACTGTCTCCCGTGGGTGGGACCCCACGTTGGAGCAGGGGAAGAGTGTGACGAGCCCTCGCCCTGAGGAGGTGAAGCGGCAGAAAATAACATGTGATGACCGTAAACCCCATCCCTGTCCCCCTTGTGCCGCTGGGGGGGCTTGGTGGAGAAATCCGGGAGTGAAGTTGTGCCCGGGAAGAAGGGAGGGGTGGAGGGAAGGTGTTCTGAGATTTCGTTTTATTTCTCATTTACCTTACTCTGGCTGATTTGTAATAAAAAGTGAGCTAATTTTCCCTAAGCTGAGTCTGTTTTGCCCGTGATGGTAATTAGTGAATGATCTCTCCTGTCCTTATCTCGACCCGCAAGCTTTTTGTTATATTTTTCTCTCCCCTGTCCAGCTGAGGATGGGGGAGTGATAGAACGGCTTTGGTGGGCGCCTGGCGTCCAGCCAGGGTCAACCCATCACAGTCTTTTTGGTGGAGAATGCGGGCAATGTGAGGAATTTGAGATAAGGATAGTAATTGAGAGAGGTAACGGGCAAAACATGGACTGAACGCAGCTAGAGAGTTAAGAGCTGCTTGATGAGTGGGGAAATTTTATTGTTGTAATTGTGGTGAAGGGACAAGGGGTGGAATGTGTGTAAATTGTCCACTTTTTGTCGGTTTTGTGATGATATTATTTTGATTTTGGTGTGGGGAATTCTTTTTGTTAATGTGAGTGAAGATTTTGTGTGATGAATGTAGATTTTAATGATATTTCTTAAAAATGTGATACACAGAGGCGAGGGGTGGAATGTATTGGTTTTATGTGGCAAGGTTTTGGTAGCGGGGGGGGTTACAGGGGTGGCTCCTGTAAGAAGCTGCTGGAAGCTTCCCCTGTGTTCGAGAGAGAGCGAGCCCATACCAGCTGGCTCTAAGACGGACCTGCCGCCGGCCAAGGCCGAGCCAATCAGTGATAGTGGTAACGCCTCTGTGATAACATTTTTAAGAAGGGAAAAAAAGTTGGGACGTGGAAAACAGCCACCGGAGAGAGGAGTGAGAACATGTAAGAGAAACAAGCCTGCGGACACCAAGGTCAGTGCAGAAGGAGGGGGAGGAGATGCTCCAGGCGCCGGAGCGAAGATTCCCCTGCAGCCCGTGGTGAAGACCCTGGTGAGGCAGGCTGTCCCCCTGCAGTCCAGGGAGGTCCATGGTGGGGCAGATATCCACCTGCAGCCCGTGGAGGACCCCACGCCGGAGCAGGTGGGTTCCTGAAGGAGGCTGTGACCCCGTGGGAACCCTGCGCTGGAGCAGGTTCCTGGCAGGACCTGCGGATCTGTGGAGAGAGGAGCCCACGGAGCAGGTTTTCTGGCAGGACTTGTGACCCCGTGGGGGACCCACGCTGGAGCAGTCTGTGCCTGAAGGACTGCACACCGTGGAAAGGACCCATGCTGGAGCAGTTCGTGAAGAACTGCAGCCCGTGGGAATGGCCCACGTTGGAGAAAGTTCGTGGAGGACTGTCTCCCGTGGGTGGGACCCCACGTTGGAGCAGGGGAAGAGTGTGACGAGCCCTCGCCCTGAGGAGGTGAAGCGGCAGAAAATAACATGTGATGACCGTAAACCCCATCCCTGTCCCCCTTGTGCCGCTGGGGGGGCTTGGTGGAGAAATCCGGGAGTGAAGTTGTGCCCGGGAAGAAGGGAGGGGTGGAGGGAAGGTGTTCTGAGATTTCGTTTTATTTCTCATTTACCTTACTCTGGCTGATTTGTAATAAAAAGTGAGCTAATTTTCCCTAAGCTGAGTCTGTTTTGCCCGTGATGGTAATTAGTGAATGATCTCTCCTGTCCTTATCTCGACCCGCAAGCTTTTTGTTATATTTTTCTCTCCCCTGTCCAGCTGAGGATGGGGGAGTGATAGAACGGCTTTGGTGGGCGCCTGGCGTCCAGCCAGGGTCAACCCATCACACTCGGGATGGGGGCCCGTCCGGAGAAAACGCGGCGGGGTAGGGGGAAGGTGTGGGCAAAGGGAGCGTCCGGCTGATGGCTGACGGGCTGTGCTTTTCTCCCCTCCGGCCAGGTCTCGAGGAGACGGGGAAGGGGCTCTCCTCCCCCGCCCTCGGCCGAAAGCAGCTTTGCGCGACCCCGGTGCCAGGGAGGCCGGACCCCCGCGGAGGTAGCCCAGTGATGAGCCGCCGCCGCCGCCGCCGCCGCCGCCGCCGCCGCCGCCTCCGAGCCGGGAGGGACCCGATCAGGTACCGGGCACGACCGACGGGCGGGGAACGTGCGAGGGCCGCGCGACCCCTCGGCCGCCCGTCACGGCAGAGCCGGACTAACCGGGACGAACCGGCTTTTGCTCGAATGTCGGTGGATCGAGAAGAGGCCCTGCCCGGGAGCGACAGGGTGCAGGGCCACCACCCGCCAGGCTCTGCAGCCGCCCGCCCTCCTTCGGCGGGCGGGCCGGCCGGGCTCGCCACGGCAGACGGGACGGGACGGGACGGGACGGGGGCCGCCGCCACCTCTGCCCGGTCCGCGGCCCCTGACGGCGAGACAAAGAATTAAAAAAAGGCAAGGGGGGGTGGGGGTTGGGGGGTGGGGGGGGGGGGGGGGGGCTGGGGAGGAAAGACCGAGAAAATAAATAGATAAGGAAATGGTAATACAAAAGGCACGGGGTGCGGGCGTTGCGCTTCCTAACACAGAACTCGTCTGGGACAGGGGCGGGTGGGCGGTCTGCAGGGAGGCCGGCGGGGCAGGGCCGGCTTAGGACAGAGATTAAGCTGTCGCTCCCCGCCAATTGTTGAGAGAACCTAACGTGCGCCGGCCCTACGGTTGAGGAACGTAGGGAAGGATTAACGAACCACGGGTGACTCAGGCGTGAATTAATAGTTTTCGACAGGGCGATACGGGCCGACTTCTGCCGGAATGAATTAACGTCCGCCGGGTCGAGCTCACGTTCGTAACGAACGACTCGGTCGAGAACGAGCGCCAGGCGAGGAACGGGAGCCGGCCTAGGGAAGGCGCGCGCGCGTCATCCTCGGTAATTGCTTAACAAGTAAGCATCGCTCGATCGCAAAGGGCGACAACGAGGTGAGTAAGACTGACTGACGCGGCGTAAGAGCTAATGAACAATGAACGCGTGATCACGCAGGGGCCGGAGAACGCTGACGTTAACCAAGAGCGTCGCAAGGTCCTAAAGGAGCGCCGCAATCGAACTTTAGGAGTCGGTAGTTCATCATACTTCTTACTACTAATCGAGTCACATTCAATCCGCGACGATCCGCTGGTACGTACGTACGTACGTACGTACGTACTCCTTCTCCGGCTATCAATGAAGGGGTGCACACCTAGCGTGCATGAACGAATGAGTTTTGTTATTTAATGGGCTGCCAGAAAGAGTATTACCGCGCGGCGTTAAATCAGTCGGTAGGTGACGATCCATAAACGATACAAACCAGCCTTGCTCGTCAACCGTTAATAACTTAAATCGATGACGATTCATAGCGTATCGATTATTCTGTATTCGTTTAGGAGTGAATCCCACGCCAACGGTGCTACGCGGTACCCCGGTGGCCACCGACTCGTCCAGAGACGAGAGAGCAGCGTCGGCGCCTCTTCCCGAAGAAGTCGTTACCGATAAAGTACACCGACTGCGGGTAACGAGTTGCTCTCACGTTTTTGACGCGTGCCTGCCTGCCCGCCCGCCTGCGTGGTAAAAGACAAGATGCCAGACATAATAAATTTTTAAAAAGTGGAATCACGGAGCAGTCTTAATAAATCAATCAGGACCGGCCTGGAACGCGGCCAGGGAGTGCAGGCCGACCCCGCGGCGTGGCCAGGTTTACCCGGAGGCACAGGTAAGGAGGCCAAGCCTCCCCCGGAGGATCAGCTAGGGACAGCAGGTCTACCCTGGAGCGCCAGTAGGGGTACCGATACTACCCCGGAGGATCAAGTAGGGACGCCAGGCCTACCCCGGAACATGAGGTAGGGGTACCGGGCCTACCCCGGCGGGGGGGGGGGGGGGGGGGGGGCGGGTCAGGTAGGGAGGGCGGGTCTAACCCCGTGTGCCCGTAGGGACGGCAGGCGTACCCCGGAGTACCGATGAGGGTTACGGGTACTACCCCGGAGTACCGGGTCGGGGTACGGGTACTACCCCGGAGCGCCGGGCGGGGGTACCGGTGCTACCCCGGAGTACCGGGTCGGGGTACGGGTACTACCCCGGAGCGCCGGGCGGGGGTACCGGTGCTACCCCGGAGTACCGATGAGGGTTACGGGTACTACCCCGGAGCGCCGGGCGGGGGTACCGGTGCTACCCCGGAGTACCGGGTCGGGGTACGGGTACTACCCCGGAGCGCCGGGCGGGGGTACCGGTGCTACCCCGGAGTACCGATGAGGGTTACGGGTACTACCCCGGAGCGCCGGGCGGGGGTACCGGTGCTACCCCGGAGTACC
>NW_027212557.1:357500-360000 GCF_947461875.1 Haliaeetus albicilla
TAATCCTCCATCGCGTGTGCTGGAATACAGGATGGCATCGCAGGTACTAGGAGGTAGATGTAACCACTCCTTGACCGTAGTTCGAATCGTCAGGTCAAGTTCTTCTAGGTACGTTGCTTTTACGTCAGCTTGGTCTGCTAAGTAGATCAGTCGCGGGATAGTATATCCCTTCAAGATGTCAACTTTCTGAAACGGTTTCAGTGGGGCTTCTCCAATCCGTTGTAGCCAATCTCTTATTTTCACGAGTAGCTCGGGTTTCGATATTCCAGTCCATGGGTCTATTCTCAGGCCCAAGTACTTCTCCGAACTACCAGGTTCGATCATATTTAATGGGGTGCCGTTAATTTGCCATGGAGGACAATCGTTGATCGTATACGAGTCCTTAGTAGGTTGTATGTAAAAGCCATGGCATTTCTCCCCCTGCGTCCTGAGGCCGGTCAGTTCACAAAAGGCCTCGAGGATTTTAATATTACTTTGCATTCCTTCCCATGACCCACTTAACAGCACCAGATCGTCTGCAAAAGCCATAGATGTTACACCCTTAGAGTCATGATGGTAGCCACTCCCTTCTTCCTCTAGCTTACACAATAGGGGGTCCACAGATAAGTTAAACAATAGAGGTGACATCGGATCGCCTTGCTTAACACCAATTTGAATCCCGATGGGATCCGATTGTTCATTCTTCATGGCAATGCGAGTTCTAGTGTTTTGATACATGTTCGTAATCAGGGTGATAATGTGATGGTCCACACCCTTTTGTTTAAGCACTGCAATAAGATGATGGTGACTCACTGTGTCGAATGCTTTAGCCAGGTCAATGAAGACAACGCCCAAGGGTCGATGTTCCTTTTTTGCATCCTTAATCAATAGTTGTAACAGTTTCAAGTTCTCCGCACATCCCGCTGATCTAATAAAGCCCTTTTGTCGTGGGTTAATGGGGCATGCCTTTGCCAGTCTTGCCGTCAGGATCCTTGAGAACAGCCTCAAGATAATCGATCCGATGGTAATCGGTCGCCAGTTATTGATGTCCATTTGGCGCTCCGGCAGAGATGATTTCGATATTAACACAGTCCGACATTCTTTCACCACGTCCGGTACGATGCCAGTCACCAGCCATAGATTGAATACTTCCATTAACTGGAGAAAATGGGGGTCTATCTTAATGATATCCCGCAGACTTAGTCTGTCTGGTCCTGGCGCACTGTTCTTATTCATCTCTTGGATGTTTTTAGAGATTTCTTTTGCCGTGATCATGGCCTCGAATGCCGAGTTGTCCGCCAGCCCCTTGGATCTGAACGCTCCCAGGCCCTTGAATGTTCCCGGTGACTCCCATCTCGACTTGAACACGTTGTGTATCTCGTCTTGTGGGATACCACACTTCAGGGATTCCACGTCATCCAGAATAATACCGGCCAGTTTCCCCCTATCCAGGTAGAACAGCCGCTGGAACCGTAGGAACTGCCCCCGTTTCACAGCTCTCTTCTTCATCCACCCCTTCGGTGGTTCCGAAGGTCGAGCGGTTTGGGCCACCTGACGCGGTCGACCCTGGCTGGCTTTCAACTCAAGGGACTTAGAGGCAAGGCACGCGAAACAGTCTTTCATTGCCTTATCAGCAACTATTGCTGGATCTTCTTCTCCTTCGATCACCTGCTCAAACATTCCATGGAGAATGGACAATTTTCCAGATGTTACCCACTCAGAGACTATCTTTCGGTAACGGGACTTCAGACCCCCCTCCGTCTCCGATCCAACGCACACGAGATGTTCCCCTTCCGCGAGGTGTTCCCCTTCCAGTTCTAGGTGTTTCTTCTGACCTTGATCTTTTCCCTTCTTCACCGGGCTCTTATGAAGGTCCCGTCTTTTGTCACTTATCTGTTTCGTTGTCTTGGTCGGAATATGCTCCGCAATCAACTTGTTGATGTTTTTCTGCCCCTCATATTGTTTATCCAGCTTTCTCAATAGTTCAACCTCATCCTCGGTCCAGCACCGACGATGCGCCCCTCTCATATTTGTACCTGTCTTAGGGCGAGCGGCGGTAATCCGCTCAAGATTTCTTGTGACTGGATGGACCAAGCGCTTATGCTGCCCCAGGCCGATTTTTGTTTCAAATGTTTTCTCACAGACCTCACACTTCCAACTCCTCTCGGGAGAGGCTTCCACAGGCCCCTTACATTTAGGAAAATGACAAGCAATACTATGGTGTTTTACATCAGTTCTCCCACACCGAGCGCATTGGAATAAGATCTTTTTCTTCCCATGCGCCCTTTTCAGATGTTCAATTAAACCCGACAGTTTACCGGTCACATTACCGCAACACGGACATGATGTATTCTTGTCCGGGATCTTCACCACAGGAGTGCTCTCTGCTGGGAGATCGTCACGGGATCGTGAGACCGGAGTCGATGGCACTGGAGAGGTCCCAGCCACGGCTCCGAGAGGTGAGGACTCCTCCTCTTCGTTCTCGTCCTCCACCGGAGTTGGACAGGTGTTCTTGTCCCTG
>NW_027212557.1:370000-377500 GCF_947461875.1 Haliaeetus albicilla
GAGTCCTGGGACAGCGACGGCCACTCACACCCGTCGCCACCCGGGGGCGGACGGCAGGTGCGGAGGCTCTGCGTGCGAGTGAGAGGGCAACGTCTGCGGAGAGGTGCAACGCCGGCCTGAACACCGGCAGAGCCGGCCCGCCGGGAAGCCCCTCCGACGCGCCCTAAACGCCTCATCGATCAGTAAGGGAAGGGAAAGAAGGAAGGAGCGGAGGCCCCACGGCCACGGGTCCTGGGACAGCGACGGCCACTCGCACCCGTCACCACCCGTGGGTGGATGGCAGGTGCGGGGGCTCTGCGTGCGAGTGAGGGCAACGCCTGCGAGAGGTGCTCCAACGGCCTGAACACCGGCAGAGCCGGCCCGCCGTGGAGGCTCTCCGACGCACCCGAGGACGCCTCAGCGGGCGCTGCCTGTGGGTCTGGATCAGTCAAATCGGGGAGGGGCGGGTGCCACGGGCCACCCGGCTCCAGACAGCGATTCCCTTGAGGGAGGTCAACGGAACTGGGGGAAGGCCACGGCAGGCTCAACTCCCCCAGCTCTTCCAGCGTTCGAGTGCCGGCAACCACCACCGGCTGCCGGTCTTTGCCCGCCCCACAGGCAACCGCTTGCCATCGCGGGGGGGGTTGGAAAAAGGAAACGCGCCTGGACCCATGCCACACACGGGTGTTCGGGGCCGGGGAATGCCACAGAAGCTAGACAACCCCAGCCGCCTGCGTTCGGCTTAGCCAG
The DNA here is from genome assembly GCF_947461875.1 of Haliaeetus albicilla. Taxonomy (NCBI): domain Eukaryota; kingdom Metazoa; phylum Chordata; class Aves; order Accipitriformes; family Accipitridae; genus Haliaeetus; species Haliaeetus albicilla. The sequence goes on from NW_027212557.1 coordinate 370,730, forward strand.
CCACCAGGTACGGCCGCAATTTTCTTCCCGCTTTGCGGGCTCCAGCTTATGGCCAGAGAAAACGCGAAGAGGTGCCGCCACCTCTAACCCGGTACAGCGCTGCAGACCTTTCCACCGAGCCCTCCTGCAACCAGGCAAGCCGGGGCAGGCCGGACACCACAGGCCGCCCACTCATGGCTCATGCCGGCAAAAACAGGACGAGGCGCTGCGGCCTCTCGCCTGTGCCATCATCGGGCCCTCGGGGGCTGGGGGAAGCTGCGGCACATGCACGAGAACCCCCCAGCCGTCTGCATCCGGCTGCCGGCCACGGGACCGGCTGCCGCTTGCGCTCTGCCCAATACGTGCATGGGCTCTGGCTTAAGACCAGAGAAAACGCGATGAGGTGCCGCCACCTCTAACCCGGTACAGCGCTGCAGACCTTTCCACCGAGCCCTCCTGCAACCAGGCAAGCCGGGGCAGGCCGGACACCACAGGCCGCCCACTCATGGCTCATGCCGGCAAAAACAGGACGAGGCGCTGCGGCCTCTCGCCTGTGCCATCATCGGGCCCTCGGGGGCTGGGGGAAGCTGCGGCACGCACGAGACCCCCCAGCCGTCTGCATCCAGCTGCCGCTCTGCGCGCTCCAGCTTAAGGCCAGAGAAAAAAGGACGAGGTGCCGCCACCTCGCCCGCCCATCACCAGGCCCTCAGGAGCCGGCGGCGGCCGCGGCGGGCTGGACGCTCACGGGCAGCTGCCCTCGCATATCCCAGCGCTCACCTTTGCCATCATCGGGCCCTCCGGGGCCGGGGGAAAGCCGAGGCAGGCTCGACTCCGCCCGGTCTTCCAGCGTTCGAGTGCCGGTGGCCACCACCGGCCACCGGGCTTTGCCCTGCGGAATCCACCTTTGCACCTCTCGCACCACTCGGTCAACAGCCACCGCAGCCTGCCAGACCCTCGCAGGCACCCGGCTGGCTTACTCGAAAAACACCGGGAGACAAACAGGCCGAACGGAGAAACAACGAGCCGAACCACCAGGGAAACCACCACCACAACGGCCGCCCAGCGCCCCACTTCGCCGGCTGAGCCGTAGGCCTTGCAGCCGCTCACTAGCGCTGCTCCGTGCACCAGTCACCACCAGCTCCTATAGTACGGAGGATCACGTCCCCGCCCCCGGCCGGCTCCAAGAGTGCGGTCCCTGCCCACCGGGGAGACCTGCCAATGAGACCGACTTTTACGATGACGTAACTGGAGGCAGCGAAAAACAGCGACCCCTTCGCCAGCTCCGAGAAAGTGGTGGGGCTATCAGGTCTACCTCACAGCCCCCGAAATGCGACTAAGTCCCGCCGGAGCCGGGTAGACCTGACAGCCCTTTTCACCGGCCGCTCCGGCGGCGACACCCCGCGTCCTCCGGGCGCCGCCGGCGGCCGCGCCGGCCTCCGGAGCCGGGTAGACCTGGCGGCCGGCCGCGGAGCCGGGTAGACCTGGCGGCCGGCCGCGGAGCCGGGTAGACCTGGCGGCCCTTTTCACCGGCCGCTCCGGCGGCGACACCCCGCGTCCTCCGGGCGCCGCCGGCGGCCGCGCCGGCCTCCGGAGCCGGGTAGACCTGGCGGCCGGCCGCGGAGCCGGGTAGACCTGGCGGCCCTTTTCACCGGCCGCTCCGGCGGCGACACCCCGCGTCCTCCGGGCGCCGCCGGCGGCCGCGCCGGCCTCCGGAGCCGGGTAGACCTGGCGGCCGGCCGCGGAGCCGGGTAGACCTGGCGGCCCTTTTCACCGGCCGCTCCGGCGGCGACACCCCGCGTCCTCCGGGCGCCGCCGGCGGCCGCGCCGGCCTCCGGAGCCGGGTAGACCTGGCGGCCGGCCGCGGAGCCGGGTAGACCTGGCGGCCCTTTTCACCGGCCGCTCCGGCGGCGACACCCCGCGTCCTCCGGGCGCCGCCGGCGGCCGCGCCGGCCTCCGGAGCCGGGTAGACCTGGCGGCCGGCCGCGGAGCCGGGTAGACCTGGCGGCCCTTTTCACCGGCCGCTCCGGCGGCGACACCCCGCGTCCTCCGGGCGCCGCCGGCGGCCGCGCCGGCCTCCGGAGCCGGGTAGACCTGGCGGCCGGCCGCGGAGCCGGGTAGACCTGGCGGCCGGCCGCGGAGCCGGGTAGACCTGGCGGCCCTTTTCACCGGCCGCTCCGGCGGCGACACCCCGCGTCCTCCGGGCGCCGCCGGCGGCCGCGCCGGCCTCCGGAGCCGGGTAGACCTGGCGGCCGGCCGCGGAGCCGGGTAGACCTGGCGGCCCTTTTCACCGGCCGCTCCGGCGGCGACACCCCGCGTCCTCCGGGCGCCGCCGGCGGCCGCGCCGGCCTCCGGAGCCGGGTAGACCTGGCGGCCGGCCGCGGAGCCGGGTAGACCTGGCGGCCGGCCGCGGAGCCGGGTAGACCTGGCGGCCCTTTTCACCGGCCGCTCCGGCGGCGACACCCCGCGTCCTCCGGGCGCCGCCGGCGGCCGCGCCGGCCTCCGGAGCCGGGTAGACCTGGCGGCCGTTCGGTGCTGCTTGGGGGGGGGGGGGGGGGGGGAGGCAGGTGCGCCTGATTTTGTTTCGTTTTTTCCGTGTGTTTTTTTTTTTTTCTTTTTCTTTTGAGATTTGAGCTAAATCTGATAAAAGGGCCACCCCGTCCCGGTTTCTCCTGGACGGCATTTCTTTCCCCCTCCCCTTCCCACGTTTGAACCACTTCTATAACAAGGGAGCATGTTTAAACGTCCTGTCTGATGCAAGAGTTATTTCACCTTTATTGATTTCGGTAGGAAATACCAACACAATATTAACAAAAAACAGTTTTTCAAAGAATTTTTGTTTTCTGACCCCCTCCTTCCACCCTCGTCGTTCTCATGCACGTGCACGCACCTACTCCGACCCGGTGGCTGCCAGGCACTTGCCAGCTTCACCACACCAGCCAGCCCCCCCGCTCCGCCGACGCCGCCCCCTCCCTCCCCCCCATTCTCTCGGCGGGGGACCGGGCAGAGGCGGCAGCCCCCGGCACAAACTGCCCAGCTCCCCGGCGCGAGTTCGCTGTTCACTGGGTGCCTTCAGGACTGGTCGCCCCTTGCCAGGTTCAGGTTCGGGTCCACGGCGCTGCTGGGCGCTCGCCGACTTTTGGTTTTGTTTTTTGCGGTCTTGGAGGTTTTTTTTGGGGGTGGGGTGTTGTTTTTAATTCCCCCCCCCCCGCCTTTTTTTTTTTTTTTTTTTTTTGGCGTTTTACTTTTTTTGAATAAAATAAATACTTTAAAATACATGTCTGCGATCCTGCAGGCACCGCCACCTCCCCCCCCCCCCCCCCGCGACACACGCGCGCTCAGAGGCGCGCGCACACACATACGGAGAGCGACGCAGGCACACACAGATACAGGCACCCCTGCACGGCTGTGCTCCCCCTCCCTCCCCGCGCTGCAGTCCCGGACCTGCAGGCCAGTAGGTGCAGCCCCCCCCCCCCCCCCCCCCCGCCGCCCCCGGCCCCCCGGCCCCCACCCGATCGCAGACTCTCCGGCGCCCCGGAGACGGGGGGGGTGGGGGGATTGGGGGGCGGGTGTCTGGGTGGGGCGGTCTGCAGCCCGGCAACGGGGCCCCCGGCAACTGTGTTTTTTCCCGCCACGGCTAACGGTCTGCTGCTCAGTCGTGGCGGCAGCAGCGGAGGGGAAAGGAGGCTAGCAAAGAGGGGGGCGAGAGCGGCTGGCGAGCAAGGCGGGGAGCCTGGCGCAGAGGTAGGCTGGCGAGGGGGGATGGTGTGTCTTTTCGGAGAAGACTTCTGTTTGGATCGGTTGGAGTTGTTTTTTTTTTTTTTTTTACTTCTGTCCCCCGTCCCTGTCCGTCCGTCCCGTCCCGTCCCGTCCCCCCCCCCCCCAGTCGTTTAGTTTTCCACCCGCGGAGGGGGCGGGCAGGAGTGCAGCAGGGCGAGTGCGTGGCTGACTGAGAAAGAAAGGCGGGAGCGGGGCCACGGGTGCGGCAGGATAGGGTACTCGGCAGCTGGGGTTTAGAGACGGCACGGCACCGGGTGGCTCCCCTCTGCCGCCCGGGCACGGAGCCGGCAGGGACGCCGCAGGGTCCTAAAGTCTCCCGCCGTCCATGCCCGGAGCGGCAAACCTGCTGGCGGGAGGGCGGGAGCGGGGCCACGGGTGCGGCAGGATAGGGTACTCGGCAGCTGGGGTCTAGAGACGGCACGGCACCGGGGGCTCCCCTCTGCCGCCCGGGCACGGAGCCGGCAGGGACGCCGCAGGGTCCTAAAGTCTCCCGCCTTCCATCCCCGGGGCGGCAAGCCTGGTGGCGGAAGGGGGGAGCAGGGCCAGCCAGGCTCGGCGCGAACTGCGTGGCGCGGGGCGGGGGGGGGGGGGGTGTCGGCCCGGGGGCCTGTTTCGGAGGCGGGGGGGGGTGCGCGCGCGCACGCGTTTGAGCGCACGACTGTGAGCGGGGCAGCGGGTGGAGGGTTTGGGCTGAGGGGGCCGGTTGCGGGGGGGGTCCGGGGGGGTGCGCGCATGTGTGTAGGCACGTGCGAGTGGGTGGGGTGGCGGGCGGGAGGTTTGGGGCGGGGACTCGTTTGGGGGGGGGGGGGCAGTGCGTGCGTGCGCGTGCACGCGTGAGCGCACGTGTGTGAGCGAGGCGGCCGGCGGGTGGTTCGGACCGGGCGGGGGGGGGGGGGGGGGGGGCCTGTTCGGGAGCGCGCGAGCGCACGTGGGTGAGTGCGGCAGCGGGCGGAAGGTTCGGCCGGCGGCCCTGTTTGGGGGAGGGGGGGCGCGCGCGCGCGCGCGTCTAAGGGCGGGTGAGCGGCTGCAGCAGCAGGCGGTGGGCGTTTGGGCCGGGGGCCTGTTTTGGCGGGGTGCGGGCGCGCACGCAGATGGAAATGAGAAAGGTTTGTAACGGTGTGGCTAACGCCGCTTTCTCTGTTACAGCCCGGGTGGTCGGCCGCTTCGACGTCCGGCCTGCGCCCGTGCCTGCCTACGGGCGGTGCGCTCGGCTCCCGGTCGGACCCGTCCCTGGGAAAGCAGCAGCCGCGTGCCTCGGCCTGGGCAGAGACCTGGGCCTCCAGGGCCCCAGCCAGGGCTGCCGGAGAGGCGCGCCGCGCTTCTAACAGAGGGGCGTCAGCGGCTCCGTCGCCGGCGGGATGCGTTCGAGCGGTGAGGACGGTCCCAGCGGCCTTAGGTGGTGGTGGGGGGGCCCGCTCCTTCAGCGACGGGAGCGGGGGGAAACGGCCCCGGGGTGGGCCGGTCAGCCGGCACGGCGGCCACGCGAGCTCATCGTCTCCGAGGACGCTCGGCTAAGTCGGCCTTGGCCGCAGGGACCGCGTGTCAGGCAGCCGACTGACTTTCTGCAGAGGCCTGCGAGACCGCCGTACCTCGGAGGCCGGCCGTGTCCTTGGAGAGGCTATCTCGGGATGGGGGCCCGTCCGGAGAAAACGCGGCGGGGTAGGGGGAAGGTGTGGGCAAAGGGAGCGTCCGGCTGATGGCTGACGGGCTGTGCTTTTCTCCCCTCCGGCCAGGTCTCGAGGAGACGGGGAAGGGGCTCTCCTCCCCCGCCCTCGGCCGAAAGCAGCTTTGCGCGACCCCGGTGCCAGGGAGGCCGGACCCCCGCGGAGGTAGCCCAGTGATGAGCCGCCGCCGCCGCCGCCGCCGCCGCCGCCGCCGCCGCCTCCGAGCCGGGAGGGACCCGATCAGGTACCGGGCACGACCGACGGGCGGGGAACGTGCGAGGGCCGCGCGACCCCTCGGCCGCCCGTCACGGCAGAGCCGGACTAACCGGGACGAACCGGCTTTTGCTCGAATGTCGGTGGATCGAGAAGAGGCCCTGCCCGGGAGCGACAGGGTGCAGGGCCACCACCCGCCAGGCTCTGCAGCCGCCCGCCCTCCTTCGGCGGGCGGGCCGGCCGGGCTCGCCACGGCAGACGGGACGGGACGGGACGGGACGGGGGCCGCCGCCACCTCTGCCCGGTCCGCGGCCCCTGACGGCGAGACAAAGAATTAAAAAAAGGCAAGGGGGGGTGGGGGTTGGGGGGTGGGGGGTGGGGGTGGGGGGGCTGGGGAGGAAAGACCGAGAAAATAAATAGATAAGGAAATGGTAATACAAAAGGCACGGGGTGCGGGCGTTGCGCTTCCTAACACAGAACTCGTCTGGGACAGGGGCGGGTGGGCGGTCTGCAGGGAGGCCGGCGGGGCAGGGCCGGCTTAGGACAGAGATTAAGCTGTCGCTCCCCGCCAATTGTTGAGAGAACCTAACGTGCGCCGGCCCTACGGTTGAGGAACGTAGGGAAGGATTAACGAACCACGGGTGACTCAGGCGTGAATTAATAGTTTTCGACAGGGCGATACGGGCCGACTTCTGCCGGAATGAATTAACGTCCGCCGGGTCGAGCTCACGTTCGTAACGAACGACTCGGTCGAGAACGAGCGCCAGGCGAGGAACGGGAGCCGGCCTAGGGAAGGCGCGCGCGCGTCATCCTCGGTAATTGCTTAACAAGTAAGCATCGCTCGATCGCAAAGGGCGACAACGAGGTGAGTAAGACTGACTGACGCGGCGTAAGAGCTAATGAACAATTAACGCGTGATCACGCAGGGGCCGGAGAACGCTGACGTTAACCAAGAGCGTCGCAAGGTCCTAAAGGAGCGCCGCAATCGAACTTTAGGAGTCGGTAGTTCATCATACTTCTTACTACTAATCGAGTCACATTCAATCCGCGACGATCCGCTGGTACGTACGTACGTACGTACGTACGTATTCCTTCTCCGGCTATCAATGAAGGGGTGCACACCTAGCGTGCATGAACG
>NW_027212557.1:382500-385000 GCF_947461875.1 Haliaeetus albicilla
ATAAATTCCTGTTTACGCCAGTCACAAGGCTTAGGAAAGATGGTTTTGGGAGTTGGTATTTCCCATTCTGAAGCAAATTCATCCTCGCCCCGTTCCTCAGATGTTACCCTAATCGCCCTCGGGTCCCAAATAGATGGTATTTTATTTCTATCACCCCCAGCTGTTAACCACAATTTTTCAAAGTCTTTTTCGATCCCCTCTTGCTTCACTATCGATCTTATCACCTCGTCCGAAGACTGCGCAATTCTGTGCAGTCTTCGAGCTTGTATACTAGGGATCAAGCCCGAGAGCCTAGTGATGCCTAATCCTCCATCGCGTGTGCTGGAATACAGGATGGCATCGCAGGTACTAGGAGGTAGATGTAACCACTCCTTGACCGTAGTTCGAATCGTCAGGTCAAGTTCTTCTAGGTACGTTGCTTTTACGTCAGCTTGGTCTGCTAAGTAGATCAGTCGCGGGATAGTATATCCCTTCAAGATGTCAACTTTCTGAAACGGTTTCAGTGGGGCTTCTCCAATCCGTTGTAGCCAATCTCTTATTTTCACGAGTAGCTCGGGTTTCGATATTCCAGTCCATGGGTCTATTCTCAGGCCCAAGTACTTCTCCGAACTACCAGGTTCGATCATATTTAATGGGGTGCCGTTAATTTGCCATGGAGGACAATCGTTGATCGTATACGAGTCCTTAGTAGGTTGTATGTAAAAGCCATGGCATTTCTCCCCCTGCGTCCTGAGGCCGGTCAGTTCACAAAAGGCCTCGAGGATTTTAATATTACTTTGCATTCCTTCCCATGACCCACTTAACAGCACCAGATCGTCTGCAAAAGCCATAGATGTTACACCCTTAGAGTCATGATGGTAGCCACTCCCTTCTTCCTCTAGCTTACACAATAGGGGGTCCACAGATAAGTTAAACAATAGAGGTGACATCGGATCGCCTTGCTTAACACCAATTTGAATCCCGATGGGATCCGATTGTTCATTCTTCATGGTAATGCGAGTTCTAGTGTTTTGATACATGTTCGTAATCAGGGTGATAATGTGATGGTCCACACCCTTTTGTTTAAGCACTGCAATAAGATGATGGTGACTCACTGTGTCGAATGCTTTAGCCAGGTCAATGAAGACAACGCCCAAGGGTCGATGTTCCTTTTTTGCATCCTTAATCAATAGTTGTAACAGTTTCAAGTTCTCCGCACATCCCGCTGATCTAATAAAGCCCTTTTGTCGTGGGTTAATGGGGCATGCCTTTGCCAGTCTTGCCGTCAGGATCCTTGAGAACAGCCTCAAGATAATCGATCCGATGGTAATCGGTCGCCAGTTATTGATGTCCATTTGGCGCTCCGGCAGAGATGATTTCGATATTAACACAGTCCGACATTCTTTCACCACGTCCGGTACGATGCCAGTCACCAGCCATAGATTGAATACTTCCATTAACTGGAGAAAATGGGGGTCTATCTTAATGATATCCCGCAGACTTAGTCTGTCTGGTCCTGGCGCACTGTTCTTATTCATCTCTTGGATGTTTTTAGAGATTTCTTTTGCCGTGATCATGGCCTCGAATGCCGAGTTGTCCGCCAGCCCCTTGGATCTGAACGCTCCCAGGCCCTTGAATGTTCCCGGTGACTCCCATCTCGACTTGAACACGTTGTGTATCTCGTCTTGTGGGATACCACACTTCAGGGATTCCACGTCATCCAGAATAATACCGGCCAGTTTCCCCCTATCCAGGTAGAACAGCCGCTGGTACCGTAGGAACTGCCCCCGTTTCACAGCTCTCTTCTTCATCCACCCCTTCGGTGGTTCCGAAGGTCGAGCGGTTTGGGCCACCTGACGCGGTCGACCCTGGCTGGCTTTCAACTCAAGGGACTTAGAGGCAAGGCACGCGAAACAGTCTTTCATTGCCTTATCAGCAACTATTGCTGGGTCTTCTTCTCCTTCGATCACCTGCTCAAACATTCCATGGAGAATGGACAATTTTCCAGATGTTACCCACTCAGAGACTGTCTTTCGGTAACGGGACTTCAGTCCCTCCTCCGTCTCCGATCCAACGCACACGAGATGTTCCCCTTCCGCGAGGTGTTCCCCTTCCAGTTCTAGGTGTTTCTTCTGACCTTGATCTTTTCCCTTCTTCACCGGGCTCTTATGAAGGTCCCGTCTTTTGTCGCTTATCTGTTTCGTTGTCTTGGTCGGAATATGCTCCGCAATCAACTTGTTGATGTTTTTCTGCCCCTCATATTGTTTATCCAGCTTTCTCAATAGTTCAACCTCATCCTCGGTCCAGCACCGACGATGCGCCCCTCTCATATTTGTACCTGTCTTAGGGCGAGCGGCGGTAATCCGCTCGAGATTTCTTGTGACTGGATGGACCAAGCGCTTATGCTGCCCCAGGCCGATTTTTGTTTCAAATGTTTTCTCACAGACCTCACACTTCCAACTCCTCTCGGGAGAGGCTTCCACAGGCCCCTTACACTTAGGAAAATGGCAAGCAATACTAT
>NW_027212557.1:395000-405000 GCF_947461875.1 Haliaeetus albicilla
ACGCGGCCGTCACACAGCCCGATTCAGTAAAGAAGCCCGAGGAACCCCGCTGAGCAGGGGAGGACGACACTGCCGCCATCGCAGCCCCCTTCGCTCGGAGGGGTGGAGGACAACACTTCGCATGCAACGGGAAGCGAATTGGAAAGGAGACCACCCTGCCTGAACACCGGACACTGCCGTGACTCCCTATTACGGGGAGCACAGAAGAGCCGGCCCGCCGAGGGCCCTCTCCGACGCGACCCGAACGGCCTCATCGATCAGTAAGGAAAGGGAAAAGGGGAAGGAGCGGAGGCCCCACGGCCACGAGTCCTGGGACAGCGACGGCCACTCACACCCGTCGCCACCCGGGGGCGGACGGCAGGTGCGGAGGCTCTGCGTGCGAGTGAGAGGGCAACGTCTGCGGAGAGGTGCAACGCCGGCCTGAACACCGGCAGAGCCGGCCCGCCGGGAAGCCCCTCCGACGCGCCCTAAACGCCTCATCGATCAGTAAGGGAAGGGAAAGAAGGAAGGAGCGGAGGCCCCACGGCCACGGGTCCTGGGACAGCGACGGCCACTCGCACCCGTCACCACCCGTGGGTGGATGGCAGGTGCGGGGGCTCTGCGTGCGAGTGAGGGCAACGCCTGCGAGAGGTGCTCCAACGGCCTGAACACCGGCAGAGCCGGCCCGCCGTGGAGGCTCTCCGACGCACCCGAGGACGCCTCAGCGGGCGCTGCCTGTGGGTCTGGATCAGTCAAATCGGGGAGGGGCGGGTGCCACGGGCCACCCGGCTCCAGACAGCGATTCCCTTGAGGGAGGTCAACGGAACTGGGGGAAGGCCACGGCAGGCTCAACTCCCCCAGCTCTTCCAGCGTTCGAGTGCCGGCAACCACCACCGGCTGCCGGTCTTTGCCCGCCCCACAGGCAACCGCTTGCCATCGCGGGGGGGGTTGGAAAAAGGAAACGCGCCTGGACCCATGCCACACACGGGTGTTCGGGGCCGGGGAATGCCACAGAAGCTAGACAACCCCAGCCGCCTGCGTTCGGCTTAGCCAGCCACCAGGTACGGCCGCAATTTTCTTCCCGCTTTGCGGGCTCCAGCTTATGGCCAGAGAAAACGCGAAGAGGTGCCGCCACCTCTAACCCGGTACAGCGCTGCAGACCTTTCCACCGAGCCCTCCTGCAACCAGGCAAGCCGGGGCAGGCCGGACACCACAGGCCGCCCACTCATGGCTCATGCCGGCAAAAACAGGACGAGGCGCTGCGGCCTCTCGCCTGTGCCATCATCGGGCCCTCGGGGGCTGGGGGAAGCTGCGGCACATGCACGAGAACCCCCCAGCCGTCTGCATCCGGCTGCCGGCCACGGGACCGGCTGCCGCTTGCGCTCTGCCCAATACGTGCATGGGCTCTGGCTTAAGACCAGAGAAAACGCGATGAGGTGCCGCCACCTCTAACCCGGTACAGCGCTGCAGACCTTTCCACCGAGCCCTCCTGCAACCAGGCAAGCCGGGGCAGGCCGGACACCACAGGCCGCCCACTCATGGCTCATGCCGGCAAAAACAGGACGAGGCGCTGCGGCCTCTCGCCTGTGCCATCATCGGGCCCTCGGGGGCTGGGGGAAGCTGCGGCACGCACGAGACCCCCCAGCCGTCTGCATCCAGCTGCCGCTCTGCGCGCTCCAGCTTAAGGCCAGAGAAAAAAGGACGAGGTGCCGCCACCTCGCCCGCCCATCACCAGGCCCTCAGGAGCCGGCGGCGGCCGCGGCGGGCTGGACGCTCACGGGCAGCTGCCCTCGCATATCCCAGCGCTCACCTTTGCCATCATCGGGCCCTCCGGGGCCGGGGGAAAGCCGAGGCAGGCTCGACTCCGCCCGGTCTTCCAGCGTTCGAGTGCCGGTGGCCACCACCGGCCACCGGGCTTTGCCCTGCGGAATCCACCTTTGCACCTCTCGCACCACTCGGTCAACAGCCACCGCAGCCTGCCAGACCCTCGCAGGCACCCGGCTGGCTTACTCGAAAAACACCGGGAGACAAACAGGCCGAACGGAGAAACAACGAGCCGAACCACCAGGGAAACCACCACCACAACGGCCGCCCAGCGCCCCACTTCGCCGGCTGAGCCGTAGGCCTTGCAGCCGCTCACTAGCGCTGCTCCGTGCACCAGTCACCACCAGCTCCTATAGTACGGAGGATCACGTCCCCGCCCCCGGCCGGCTCCAAGAGTGCGGTCCCTGCCCACCGGGGAGACCTGCCAATGAGACCGACTTTTACGATGACGTAACTGGAGGCAGCGAAAAAACAGCGACCCCTTCGCCAGCTCCGAGAAAGTGGTGGGGCTATCAGGTCTACCTCACAGCCCCCGAAATGCGACTAAGTCCCGCCGGAGCCGGGTAGACCTGACAGCCCTTTTCACCGGCCGCTCCGGCGGCGACACCCCGCGTCCTCCGGGCGCCGCCGGCGGCCGCGCCGGCCTCCGGAGCCGGGTAGACCTGGCGGCCGGCCGCGGAGCCGGGTAGACCTGGCGGCCGGCCGCGGAGCCGGGTAGACCTGGCGGCCCTTTTCACCGGCCGCTCCGGCGGCGACACCCCGCGTCCTCCGGGCGCCGCCGGCGGCCGCGCCGGCCTCCGGAGCCGGGTAGACCTGGCGGCCGGCCGCGGAGCCGGGTAGACCTGGCGGCCCTTTTCACCGGCCGCTCCGGCGGCGACACCCCGCGTCCTCCGGGCGCCGCCGGCGGCCGCGCCGGCCTCCGGAGCCGGGTAGACCTGGCGGCCGGCCGCGGAGCCGGGTAGACCTGGCGGCCCTTTTCACCGGCCGCTCCGGCGGCGACACCCCGCGTCCTCCAGGCGCCGCCGGCGGCCGCGCCGGCCTCCGGAGCCGGGTAGACCTGGCGGCCGGCCGCGGAGCCGGGTAGACCTGGCGGCCCTTTTCACCGGCCGCTCCGGCGGCGACACCCCGCGTCCTCCGGGCGCCGCCGGCGGCCGCGCCGGCCTCCGGAGCCGGGTAGACCTGGCGGCCGGCCGCGGAGCCGGGTAGACCTGGCGGCCGGCCGCGGAGCCGGGTAGACCTGGCGGCCCTTTTCACCGGCCGCTCCGGCGGCGACACCCCGCGTCCTCCGGGCGCCGCCAGCGGCCGCGCCGGCCTCCGGAGCCGGGTAGACCTGGCGGCCGGCCGCGGAGCCGGGTAGACCTGGCGGCCCTTTTCACCGGCCGCTCCGGCGGCGACACCCCGCGTCCTCCGGGCGCCGCCGGCGGCCGCGCCGGCCTCCGGAGCCGGGTAGACCTGGCGGCCGGCCGCGGAGCCGGGTAGACCTGGCGGCCGGCCGCGGAGCCGGGTAGACCTGGCGGCCCTTTTCACCGGCCGCTCCGGCGGCGACACCCCGCGTCCTCCGGGCGCCGCCGGCGGCCGCGCCGGCCTCCGGAGCCGGGTAGACCTGGCGGCCGTTCGGTGCTGCTTGGGGGGGGGGGGGGGGGGGAGGCAGGTGCGCCTGATTTTGTTTCGTTTTTTCCGTGTGTTTTTTTTTTTTTCTTTTTCTTTTGAGATTTGAGCTAAATCTGATAAAAGGGCCACCCCGTCCCGGTTTCTCCTGGACGGCATTTCTTTCCCCCTCCCCTTCCCACGTTTGAACCACTTCTATAACAAGGGAGCATGTTTAAACGTCCTGTCTGATGCAAGAGTTATTTCACCTTTATTGATTTCGGTAGGAAATACCAACACAATATTAACAAAAAACAGTTTTTCAAAGAATTTTTGTTTTCTGACCCCCTCCTTCCACCCTCGTCGTTCTCATGCACGTGCACGCACCTACTCCGACCCGGTGGCTGCCAGGCACTTGCCAGCTTCACCACACCAGCCAGCCCCCCCGCTCCGCCGACGCCGCCCCCTCCCTCCCCCCCATTCTCTCGGCGGGGGACCGGGCAGAGGCGGCAGCCCCCGGCACAAACTGCCCAGCTCCCCGGCGCGAGTTCGCTGTTCACTGGGTGCCTTCAGGACTGGTCGCCCCTTGCCAGGTTCAGGTTCGGGTCCACGGCGCTGCTGGGCGCTCGCCGACTTTTGGTTTTGTTTTTTGCGGTCTTGGAGGTTTTTTTTGGGGGTGGGGTGTTGTTTTTAATTCCCCCCCCCCCGCCTTTTTTTTTTTTTTTTTTTTTTGGCGTTTTACTTTTTTTGAATAAAATAAATACTTTAAAATACATGTCTGCGATCCTGCAGGCACCGCCACCTCCCCCCCCCCCCCCCCCGCGACACACGCGCGCTCAGAGGCGCGCGCACACACATACGGAGAGCGACGCAGGCACACACAGATACAGGCACCCCTGCACGGCTGTGCTCCCCCTCCCTCCCCGCGCTGCAGTCCCGGACCTGCAGGCCAGTAGGTGCAGCCCCCCCCCCCCCCCCCCCCCGCCGCCCCCGGCCCCCCGGCCCCCACCCGATCGCAGACTCTCCGGCGCCCCGGAGACGGGGGGGGTGGGGGGATTGGGGGGCGGGTGTCTGGGTGGGGCGGTCTGCAGCCCGGCAACGGGGCCCCCGGCAACTGTGTTTTTTCCCGCCACGGCTAACGGTCTGCTGCTCAGTCGTGGCGGCAGCAGCGGAGGGGAAAGGAGGCTAGCAAAGAGGGGGGCGAGAGCGGCTGGCGAGCAAGGCGGGGAGCCTGGCGCAGAGGTAGGCTGGCGAGGGGGGATGGTGTGTCTTTTCGGAGAAGACTTCTGTTTGGATCGGTTGGAGTTGTTTTTTTTTTTTTTTTTACTTCTGTCCCCCGTCCCTGTCCGTCCGTCCCGTCCCGTCCCGTCCCCCCCCCCCAGTCGTTTAGTTTTCCACCCGCGGAGGGGGCGGGCAGGAGTGCAGCAGGGCGAGTGCGTGGCTGACTGAGAAAGAAAGGCGGGAGCGGGGCCACGGGTGCGGCAGGATAGGGTACTCGGCAGCTGGGGTTTAGAGACGGCACGGCACCGGGTGGCTCCCCTCTGCCGCCCGGGCACGGAGCCGGCAGGGACGCCGCAGGGTCCTAAAGTCTCCCGCCGTCCATGCCCGGAGCGGCAAACCTGCTGGCGGGAGGGCGGGAGCGGGGCCACGGGTGCGGCAGGATAGGGTACTCGGCAGCTGGGGTCTAGAGACGGCACGGCACCGGGGGCTCCCCTCTGCCGCCCGGGCACGGAGCCGGCAGGGACGCCGCAGGGTCCTAAAGTCTCCCGCCGTCCATGCCCGGAGCGGCAAACCTGCTGGCGGGAGGGCGGGAGCGGGGCCACGGGTGCGGCAGGATAGGGTACTCGGCAGCTGGGGTCTAGAGACGGCACGGCACCGGGGGCTCCCCTCTGCCGCCCGGGCACGGAGCCGGCAGGGACGCCGCAGGGTCCTAAAGTCTCCCGCCTTCCATCCCCGGGGCGGCAAGCCTGGTGGCGGAAGGGGGGAGCAGGGCCAGCCAGGCTCGGCGCGAACTGCGTGGCGCGGGGCGGGGGGGGGGGGGTGTCGGCCCGGGGGCCTGTTTCGGAGGCGGGGGGGGGTGCGCGCGCGCACGCGTTTGAGCGCACGACTGTGAGCGGGGCAGCGGGTGGAGGGTTTGGGCTGAGGGGGCCGGTTGCGGGGGGGGTCCGGGGGGGTGCGCGCATGTGTGTAGGCACGTGCGAGTGGGTGGGGTGGCGGGCGGGAGGTTTGGGGCGGGGACTCGTTTGGGGGGGGGGGGGCAGTGCGTGCGTGCGCGTGCACGCGTGAGCGCACGTGTGTGAGCGAGGCGGCGGGCGGGTGGTTCGGACCGGGCGGGGGGGGGGGGGGGGGGGCCTGTTCGGGAGCGCGCGAGCGCACGTGGGTGAGTGCGGCAGCGGGCGGAAGGTTCGGCCGGCGGCCCTGTTTGGGGGAGGGGGGGCGCGCGCGCGCGCGCGTCTAAGGGCGGGTGAGCGGCTGCAGCAGCAGGCGGTGGGCGTTTGGGCCGGGGGCCTGTTTTGGCGGGGTGCGGGCGCGCACGCAGATGGAAATGAGAAAGGTTTGTAACGGTGTGGCTAACGCCGCTTTCTCTGTTACAGCCCGGGTGGTCGGCCGCTTCGACGTCCGGCCTGCGCCCGTGCCTGCCTACGGGCGGTGCGCTCGGCTCCCGGTCGGACCCGTCCCTGGGAAAGCAGCAGCCGCGTGCCTCGGCCTGGGCAGAGACCTGGGCCTCCAGGGCCCCAGCCAGGGCTGCCGGAGAGGCGCGCCGCGCTTCTAACAGAGGGGCGTCAGCGGCTCCGTCGCCGGCGGGATGCGTTCGAGCGGTGAGGACGGTCCCAGCGGCCTTAGGTGGTGGTGGGGGGGCCCGCTCCTTCAGCGACGGGAGCGGGGGGAAACGGCCCCGGGGTGGGCCGGTCAGCCGGCACGGCGGCCACGCGAGCTCATCGTCTCCGAGGACGCTCGGCTAAGTCGGCCTTGGCCGCAGGGACCGCGTGTCAGGCAGCCGACTGACTTTCTGCAGAGGCCTGCGAGACCGCCGTACCTCGGAGGCCGGCCGTGTCCTTGGAGAGGCTATCTCGGGATGGGGGCCCGTCCGGAGAAAACGCGGCGGGGTAGGGGGAAGGTGTGGGCAAAGGGAGCGTCCGGCTGATGGCTGACGGGCTGTGCTTTTCTCCCCTCCGGCCAGGTCTCGAGGAGACGGGGAAGGGGCTCTCCTCCCCCGCCCTCGGCCGAAAGCAGCTTTGCGCGACCCCGGTGCCAGGGAGGCCGGACCCCCGCGGAGGTAGCCCAGTGATGAGCCGCCGCCGCCGCCGCCGCCGCCGCCGCCGCCGCCGCCGCCTCCGAGCCGGGAGGGACCCGATCAGGTACCGGGCACGACCGACGGGCGGGGAACGTGCGAGGGCCGCGCGACCCCTCGGCCGCCCGTCACGGCAGAGCCGGACTAACCGGGACGAACCGGCTTTTGCTCGAATGTCGGTGGATCGAGAAGAGGCCCTGCCCGGGAGCGACAGGGTGCAGGGCCACCACCCGCCAGGCTCTGCAGCCGCCCGCCCTCCTTCGGCGGGCGGGCCGGCCGGGCTCGCCACGGCAGACGGGACGGGACGGGACGGGACGGGGGCCGCCGCCACCTCTGCCCGGTCCGCGGCCCCTGACGGCGAGACAAAGAATTAAAAAAAGGCAAGGGGGGGTGGGGGTTGGGGGGTGGGGGGTGGGGGTGGGGGGGCTGGGGAGGAAAGACCGAGAAAATAAATAGATAAGGAAATGGTAATACAAAAGGCACGGGGTGCGGGCGTTGCGCTTCCTAACACAGAACTCGTCTGGGACAGGGGCGGGTGGGCGGTCTGCAGGGAGGCCGGCGGGGCAGGGCCGGCTTAGGACAGAGATTAAGCTGTCGCTCCCCGCCAATTGTTGAGAGAACCTAACGTGCGCCGGCCCTACGGTTGAGGAACGTAGGGAAGGATTAACGAACCACGGGTGACTCAGGCGTGAATTAATAGTTTTCGACAGGGCGATACGGGCCGACTTCTGCCGGAATGAATTAACGTCCGCCGGGTCGAGCTCACGTTCGTAACGAACGACTCGGTCGAGAACGAGCGCCAGGCGAGGAACGGGAGCCGGCCTAGGGAAGGCGCGCGCGCGTCATCCTCGGTAATTGCTTAACAAGTAAGCATCGCTCGATCGCAAAGGGCGACAACGAGGTGAGTAAGACTGACTGGCGCGGCGTAAGAGCTAATGAACAATTAACGCGTGATCACGCAGGGGCCGGAGAACGCTGACGTTAACCAAGAGCGTCGCAAGGTCCTAAAGGAGCGCCGCAATCGAACTTTAGGAGTCGGTAGTTCATCATACTTCTTACTACTAATCGAGTCACATTCAATCCGCGACGATCCGCTGGTACGTACGTACGTACGTACGTACGTACTCCTTCTCCGGCTATCAATGAAGGGGTGCACACCTAGCGTGCATGAACGAATGAGTTTTGTTATTTAATGGACTGCCAGAAAGAGTATTACCGCGCAGCGTTAAATCAGTCGGTAGGTGACGATCCATAAACGATACAAACCAGCCTTGCTCGTCAACCGTTAATAACTTAAATCGATGACGATTCATAGCGTATCGATTATTCTGTATTCGTTTAGGAGTGAATCCCACGCCAACGGTGCTACGCGGTACCCCGGTGGCCACCGACTCGTCCAGAGACGAGAGAGCAGCGTCGGCGCCTCTTCCCGAAGAAGTCGTTACCGATAAAGTACACCGACTGCGGGTAACGAGTTGCTCTCACGTTTTTGACGCGTGCCTGCCTGCCCGCCCGCCTGCGTGGTAAAAGACAAGATGCCAGACATAATAAATTTTTAAAAAGTGGAATCACGGAGCAGTCTTAATAAATCAATCAGGACCGGCCCGGAACGCGGCCAGGGAGTGCAGGCCGACCCCGCGGCGTGGCCAGGTTTACCCGGAGGCACAGGTAAGGAGGCCAAGCCTCCCCCGGAGGATCAGCTAGGGACAGCAGGTCTACCCTGGAGCGCCAGTAGGGGTACCGATACTACCCCGGAGGATCAAGTAGGGACGCCAGGCCTACCCCGGAACATGAGGTAGGGGTACCGGGCCTACCCCGGGGGGGGGGGGGGGGGGGGGGGGCGGGTCAGGTAGGGAGGGCGGGTCTAACCCCGTGTGCCCGTAGGGACGGCAGGCGTACCCCGGAGTACCGATGAGGGTTACGGGTACTACGCCGGAGTACCGGGTCGGGGTACGGGTACTACCCCGGAGCGCCGGGCGGGGGTACCGGTGCTACGCCGGAGTACCGATGAGGGTTACGGGTACTACCCCGGAGCGCCGGGCGGGGGTACCGGTGCTACCCCGGAGTACCGGGTCGGGGTACGGGTACTACCCCGGAGCGCCGGGCGGGGGTACCGGTGCTACCCCGGAGTACCGATGAGGGTTACGGGTACTACCCCGGAGCGCCGGGCGGGGGTACCGGTGCTACCCCGGAGTACCGATGAGGGTTACGGGTACTACCCCGGAGCGCCGGGCGGGGGTACCGGTGCTACCCCGGAGTACCGGGTCGGGGTACGGGTACTACCCCGGAGCGCCGGGCGGGGGTACCGGTGCTACCCCGGAGTACCGATGAGGGTTACGGGTACTACCCCGGAGCGCCGGGCGGGGGTACCGGTGCTACCCCGGAGTACCGATGAGGGTTACGGGTACTACCCCGGAGCGCCGGGCGGGGGTACCGGTGCTACCCCGGAGTACCGGGTCGGGGTACGGGTACTACCCAGGAGCGCCGGGCGGGGGTACCGGTGCTACCCCGGAGTACCGATGAGGGTTACGGGTACTACCCCGGAGCGCCGGGCGGGGGTACCGGTGCTACCCCGGAGTACCGATGAGGGTTACGGGTACTACCCCGGAGCGCCGGGCGGGGGTACCGGTGCTACCCCGGAGTACCGGGTCGGGGCATGGGTACTACCCCGGAGCGCCGGGCGGGGGTACCGGTGCTACCCCGGAGTACCGATGAGGGTTACGGGTACTACCCCGGAGCGCCGGGCGGGGGTACCGGTGCTACCCCGGAGTACCGGGTCGGGGTACGGGTACTACCCCGGAGCGCCGGGCGGGGGTACCGGTGCTACCCCGGAGTACCGGGTCGGGGTACGGGTACTACCCCGGAGCGCCGGGCGGGGGTACCGGTGCTACCCCGGAGTACCGATGAGGGTTACGGGTACTACCCCGGAGCGCCGGGCGGGGGTACCGGTGCTACCCCGGAGTACCGGGTCGGGGTACGGGTACTACCCCGGAGCGCCGGGCGGGGGTACCGGTGCTACCCCGGAGTACCGATGAGGGTTACGGGTACTACCCCGGAGCGCCGGGCGGGGGTACCGGTGCTACCCCGGAGTACCGGGTCGGGGTACGGGTACTACCCCGGAGCGCCGGGCGGGGGTACCGGTGCTACCCCGGAGTACCGATGAGGCTTACGGGTACTACCCCGGAGCGCCGGGCGGGGGTACCGGTGCTACCCCGGAGTACCGGGTCGGGGTACGGGTACTACCCCGGAGCGCCGGGCGGGGGTACCGGTGCTACCCCGGAGTACCGGGTCGGGGTACGGGTACTACCCCGGAGCGCC
>NW_027212557.1:415000-417500 GCF_947461875.1 Haliaeetus albicilla
CGGGGGGTCGGGGAGAAGAGGCTGGGGGGGGGCGACGGGGGTGACCCCCGTCCCCGGCACGCACACGCGCGCGCGGCAGCACGGCACGGTACCACCGCGGTACCCACCCGCAGACAGCCGCCCGCGCGGGAGGCCGGGGGCGAGGCCCGCACCTCCCCCCTTCTCTCTCCCCACCGCCGCGCCAGGCCCGACCGGCTCGACGAACCCTGACGGCCCCGGCGGGACGAGCTCCGCCCAGCGGGTGCTCCGGGAGCGGGGAGCTTCGGAGCGCTCCCCGAGTCTCGATTTAGGGGGACGAAGGCCCTTGGCAGCCGCCGCCGCCGGGCTGCGGGGAACGACTCCCCGGGCCCGGGGCCGCGCGCGCGCGGGCCTGCGAGGCACCCCAGCCGCGCCGCTGCGACCGCCGCCCCGCCGCGAGGCGAGGGGCGGCGGCACAGACGGGCGATTGATCGTCAAGCGACGCTCAGACAGGCGTAGCCCCGGGAGGAACCCGGGGCCGCAAGTGCGTTCGAAGTGTCGATGATCAATGTGTCCTGCAATTCACATTAATTCTCGCAGCTAGCTGCGTTCTTCATCGACGCACGAGCCGAGTGATCCACCGCTAAGAGTTGTCTGGCTTTCGGCACCGCCCCGCACGCGCGAGGGGGCCAGGACCGCTCGCCACAGGCAAGCGGCCCCTCCGGAGGATGGCCCACCGCCCGCCCGCCCACCCCCCTCCGCACGCGCGGAGGGGGCACGGCGCAGCACGACGGAGAAGCCGCGCCTCTGCTGACCGTACAAGCACACACAGAGAAAGGGGGGGGAAAGGAACGGAAAACTCCGAACGGCAAGGCTGGGGAGCCCGCGCTCCCGACCGACCTGGGAAATGCCTTGCTGGCGTCGGAGGCGGCCCAGGCGCACGGGCTCGGCCCGGCCTCTGGGCAGAGGCAGCGATGCACCCGACCGCGCGCGGCCTGCCCACCACGCTCCGGACAACACGGCTGCTGCTGCTGGGCAGCAGCGGGGAGCCCCACCGGCCCCGCACGCGCCTCCGTGCCAGCTGCGCCGCACTACGACAGCCAGCTCCCCCGGGCTCGTCCCGACGGCAACTCCGCGGCCACGCCAACGGCTCCAAGAGGCGGCAACCGCCAGAGCCGGCGACGCACCGCCCGCGGCCTGCCGGACGGCACCCGCTGCCGCACCAGAGCGGCTGCCCTCCCGGAACCACCGCCACCGCTTCTCGCCTCGGCCCCTTCCACGGGCACGCCCCAGGTGGAAGGCGGACGGCGCTAAGCCGGGGACAGCGCCCGCTCTCCCCGTTTCCACGCGGAGACCGCGCGTGGGGTGCCCCCGCCCGCCCCCGCCCACCTGCCCGGCGCGGCCGGGAAGCGCGACGGGGAAGCGGCGGGCAGGGCCCGGGACAGGACAGCCGCGGCCGGCAGCGAGCGCCCTCCGGCCGGCCGACAGGCCGAGCGGCGCCGCCAACGCTCAGCCGGGATGCCGCCCTTGCCAGCAGCCAGTGGCGGGAGACCGCCGAGCACTCGCCAGGGCGAGGGGGAGAACGGAGCGCAGCGCGGCGCAGCGCTGCGACAGAGGCGCGGCGGCCCGGCAGCCGCCCAGCGAGCCCCCACCGCGGGGACCCGCCACCCCGGGCAGTGAGCCCGCGCTCACGCCGGGGTCGCCCGTTTCGAGGCAGGCAGGCCGGCTACGGCCGACCGCACCGCGGTCTCCACCGAGACCGGACCGCGGAGAGGAGGGGGCAGCGGGACCCCTCCCCGGCACGGCTGCCCGCGGGATGAGCACGGGCGGCAGCCCACCAGGGGCCTTCGTGGGAGGAACTCCCGGCCCCTTTAAGGCACCGCCGCCCGGCCGCCCCCCGGGTCGCATCGAGCCGCCCGCGTCTTTAAACCTCCGCCCGGCTCCACGGCCTTCGACCCCCGGGCTCACCGAGGGAGGGCCGCGGAGGCGCGGACGCTAGGTACCTGGCCCTGGGGTGAGGGAAACGACCTGCAGGCCCCGCGGGGGTGCCTCCCCCGCTGCCGCCCTCGGGGGAGCGTCCGCCCGCGGGGGCGCGCCCGACATCCACCGCCACCACCACGTCCTCCTTCCCGGGGCCCGGGGTTTCCCTCAGTAGCCCGGCGCTGCGCCCGGGAGGAGAGCCGTGGCTCGGGCCGCCCGCTGGCGCGGGACACAGCCCGGCGGGGGCCTTGCCCACCAGAGGAGGCGGCGGCAGAGCCCCCCCCGCCCCGGCTCCCTCGTGGGGAGAGGTGCGGGGGGGGGGCGCCGCCGCCACCCCACCCGGCGCCGCGCACCCGCCCGGAATGCCCGGAGGCCTTTCCCCTGCGCGGCCGGCCGGGCTGCTCCGCAGCAGCCCGACACGGTGCGGGCAGGGTCGCGGGAGACGCCTCCCGCGACCCCGGAGGACCCTCTCCTCTCGCGCCGCTCGCGCCCTGCTGCCCCGTCCTCACCGCCGCTCGCCGCTTCCTCCTCCTGCCCGAGCGGGCTCGGCCGGCGGGGCTCG
>NW_027212557.1:422500-430000 GCF_947461875.1 Haliaeetus albicilla
GTGCCATCATCGGGCCCTCGGGGGCTGGGGGAAGCTGCGGCACGCACGAGACCCCCCAGCCGTCTGCATCCAGCTGCCGCTCTGCGCGCTCCAGCTTAAGGCCAGAGAAAAAAGGACGAGGTGCCGCCACCTCGCCTGCCCATCACCAGGCCCTCAGGAGCCGGCGGCGGCCGCGGCGGGCTGGACGCTCACGGGCAGCTGCCCTCGCATATCCCAGCGCTCACCTTTGCCATCATCGGGCCCTCCGGGGCCGGGGGAAAGCCGAGGCAGGCTCGACTCCGCCCGGTCTTCCAGCGTTCGAGTGCCGGTGGCCACCACCGGCCACCGGGCTTTGCCCTGCGGAATCCACCTTTGCACCTCTCGCACCACTCGGTCAACAGCCACCGCAGCCTGCCAGACCCTCGCAGGCACCCGGCTGGCTTACTCGAAAAACACCGGGAGACAAACAGGCCGAACGGAGAAACAACGAGCCGAACCACCAGGGAAACCACCACCACAACGGCCGCCCAGCGCCCCACTTCGCCGGCTGAGCCGTAGGCCTTGCAGCCGCTCACTAGCGCTGCTCCGTGCACCAGTCACCACCAGCTCCTATAGTACGGAGGATCACGTCCCCGCCCCCGGCCGGCTCCAAGAGTGCGGTCCCTGCCCACCGGGGAGACCTGCCAATGAGACCGACTTTTACGATGACGTAACTGGAGGCAGCGAAAAACAGCGACCCCTTCGCCAGCTCCGAGAAAGTGGTGGGGCTATCAGGTCTACCTCACAGCCCCCGAAATGCGACTAAGTCCCGCCGGAGCCGGGTAGACCTGACAGCCCTTTTCACCGGCCGCTCCGGCGGCGACACCCCGCGTCCTCCGGGCGCCGCCGGCGGCCGCGCCGGCCTCCGGAGCCGGGTAGACCTGGCGGCCGGCCGCGGAGCCGGGTAGACCTGGCGGCCGGCCGCGGAGCCGGGTAGACCTGGCGGCCCTTTTCACCGGCCGCTCCGGCGGCGACACCCCGCGTCCTCCGGGCGCCGCCGGCGGCCGCGCCGGCCTCCGGAGCCGGGTAGACCTGGCGGCCGGCCGCGGAGCCGGGTAGACCTGGCGGCCCTTTTCACCGGCCGCTCCGGCGGCGACACCCCGCGTCCTCCGGGCGCCGCCGGCGGCCGCGCCGGCCTCCGGAGCCGGGTAGACCTGGCGGCCGGCCGCGGAGCCGGGTAGACCTGGCGGCCCTTTTCACCGGCCGCTCCGGCGGCGACACCCCGCGTCCTCCGGGCGCCGCCGGCGGCCGCGCCGGCCTCCGGAGCCGGGTAGACCTGGCGGCCGGCCGCGGAGCCGGGTAGACCTGGCGGCCCTTTTCACCGGCCGCTCCGGCGGCGACACCCCGCGTCCTCCGGGCGCCGCCGGCGGCCGCGCCGGCCTCCGGAGCCGGGTAGACCTGGCGGCCGGCCGCGGAGCCGGGTAGACCTGGCGGCCCTTTTCACCGGCCGCTCCGGCGGCGACACCCCGCGTCCTCCGGGCGCCGCCGGCGGCCGCGCCGGCCTCCGGAGCCGGGTAGACCTGGCGGCCGGCCGCGGAGCCGGGTAGACCTGGCGGCCGGCCGCGGAGCCGGGTAGACCTGGCGGCCCTTTTCACCGGCCGCTCCGGCGGCGACACCCCGCGTCCTCCGGGCGCCGCCGGCGGCCGCGCCGGCCTCCGGAGCCGGGTAGACCTGGCGGCCGGCCGCGGAGCCGGGTAGACCTGGCGGCCCTTTTCACCGGCCGCTCCGGCGGCGACACCCCGCGTCCTCCGGGCGCCGCCGGCGGCCGCGCCGGCCTCCGGAGCCGGGTAGACCTGGCGGCCGGCCGTGGAGCCGGGTAGACCTGGCGGCCGGCCGCGGAGCCGGGTAGACCTGGCGGCCCTTTTCACCGGCCGCTCCGGCGGCGACACCCCGCGTCCTCCGGGCGCCGCCGGCGGCCGCGCCGGCCTCCGGAGCCGGGTAGACCTGGCGGCCGTTCGGTGCTCCTTGGGGGGGGGGGGGGGGGAGGCAGGTGCGCCTGATTTTGTTTCGTTTTTTCCGTGTGTTTTTTTTTTTTTCTTTTTCTTTTGAGATTTGAGCTAAATCTGATAAAAGGGCCACCCCGTCCCGGTTTCTCCTGGACGGCATTTCTTTCCCCCTCCCCTTCCCACGTTTGAACCACTTCTATAACAAGGGAGCATGTTTAAACGTCCTGTCTGATGCAAGAGTTATTTCACCTTTATTGATTTCGGTAGGAAATACCAACACAATATTAACAAAAAACAGTTTTTCAAAGAATTTTTGTTTTCTGACCCCCTCCTTCCACCCTCGTCGTTCTCATGCACGTGCACGCACCTACTCCGACCCGGTGGCTGCCAGGCACTTGCCAGCTTCACCACACCAGCCAGCCCCCCCGCTCCGCCGACGCCGCCCCCTCCCTCCCCCCCATTCTCTCGGCGGGGGACCGGGCAGAGGCGGCAGCCCCCGGCACAAACTGCCCAGCTCCCCGGCGCGAGTTCGCTGTTCACTGGGTGCCTTCAGGACTGGTCGCCCCTTGCCAGGTTCAGGTTCGGGTCCACGGCGCTGCTGGGCGCTCGCCGACTTTTGGTTTTGTTTTTTGCGGTCTTGGAGGTTTTTTTTGGGGGTGGGGTGTTGTTTTTAATTCCCCCCCCCCGCCTTTTTTTTTTTTTTTTTTTTTGGCGTTTTACTTTTTTTGAATAAAATAAATACTTTAAAATACATGTCTGCGATCCTGCAGGCACCGCCACCTCCCCCCCCCCCCCCCGCGACACACGCGCGCTCAGAGGCGCGCGCACACACATACAGAGAGCGACGCAGGCACACACAGATACAGGCACCCCTGCACGGCTGTGCTCCCCCTCCCTCCCCGCGCTGCAGTCCCGGACCTGCAGGCCAGTAGGTGCAGCCCCCCCCCCCGCCGCCCCCGGCCCACCGGCCCCCACCCGATCGCAGACTCTCCGGCGCCCCGGAGACGGGGGGGGTGGGGGGATTGGGGGGCGGGTGTCTGGGTGGGGCGGTCTGCAGCCCGGCAACGGGGCCCCCGGCAACTGTGTTTTTTCCCGCCACGGCTAACGGTCTGCTGCTCAGTCGTGGCGGCAGCAGCGGAGGGGAAAGGAGGCTAGCAAAGAGGGGGGCGAGAGCGGCTGGCGAGCAAGGCGGGGAGCCTGGCGCAGAGGTAGGCTGGCGAGGGGGGATGGTGTGTCTTTTCGGAGAAGACTTCTGTTTGGATCGGTTGGAGTTGTTTTTTTTTTTTTTTTTTTACTTCTGTCCCCCGTCCCTGTCCGTCCGTCCCGTCCCGTCCCGTCCCCCCCCCCCCCAGTCGTTTAGTTTTCCACCCGCGGAGGGGGCGGGCAGGAGTGCAGCAGGGCGAGTGCGTGGCTGACTGAGAAAGAAAGGCGGGAGCGGGGCCACGGGTGCGGCAGGATAGGGTACTCGGCAGCTGGGGTCTAGAGACGGCACGGCACCGGGGGCTCCCCTCTGCCGCCCGGGCACGGAGCCGGCAGGGACGCCGCAGGGTCCTAAAGTCTCCCGCCTTCCATCCCCGGGGCGGCAAGCCTGGTGGCGGAAGGGGGGAGCAGGGCCAGCCAGGCTCGGCGCGAACTGCGTGGCGCGGGGCGGGGGGGGGGGGTGTCGGCCCGGGGGCCTGTTTCGGAGGCGGGGGGGGGGTGCGCGCGCGCACGCGTTTGAGCGCACGACTGTGAGCGGGGCAGCGGGTGGAGGGTTTGGGCTGAGGGGGCCGGTTGCGGGGGGGGTCCGGGGGGGTGCGCGCATGTGTGTAGGCACGTGCGAGTGGGTGGGGTGGCGGGCGGGAGGTTTGGGGCGGGGACTCGTTTGGGGGGGGGGGGCAGTGCGTGCGTGCGCGTGCACGCGTGAGCGCACGTGTGTGAGCGAGGCGGCGGGCGGGTGGTTCGGACCGGGCGGTGGGGGGGGGGGGGGGGGCCTGTTCGGGAGCGCGCGAGCGCACGTGGGTGAGTGCGGCAGCGGGCGGAAGGTTCGGCCGGCGGCCCTGTTTGGGGGAGGGGGGGGGGGGGCGCGCGCGCGCGCGTCTAAGGGCGGGTGAGCGGCTGCAGCAGCAGGCGGTGGGCGTTTGGGCCGGGGGCCTGTTTTGGCGGGGTGCGGGCGCGCACGCAGATGGAAATGAGAAAGGTTTGTAACGGTGTGGCTAACGCCGCTTTCTCTGTTACAGCCCGGGTGGTCGGCCGCTTCGACGTCCGGCCTGCGCCCGTGCCTGCCTACGGGCGGTGCGCTCGGCTCCCGGTCGGACCCGTCCCTGGGAAAGCAGCAGCCGCGTGCCTCGGCCTGGGCAGAGACCTGGGCCTCCAGGGCCCCAGCCAGGGCTGCCGGAGAGGCGCGCCGCGCTTCTAACAGAGGGGCGTCAGCGGCTCCGTCGCCGGCGGGATGCGTTCGAGCGGTGAGGACGGTCCCAGCGGCCTTAGGTGGTGGTGGGGGGGCCCGCTCCTTCAGCGACGGGAGCGGGGGGAAACGGCCCCGGGGTGGGCCGGTCAGCCGGCACGGCGGCCACGCGAGCTCATCGTCTCCGAGGACGCTCGGCTAAGTCGGCCTTGGCCGCAGGGACCGCGTGTCAGGCAGCCGACTGACTTTCTGCAGAGGCCTGCGAGACCGCCGTCCCTCGGAGGCCGGCCGTGTCCTTGGAGAGGCTATCTCGGGATGGGGGCCCGTCCGGAGAAAACGCGGCGGGGTAGGGGGAAGGTGTGGGCAAAGGGAGCGTCCGGCTGATGGCTGACGGGCTGTGCTTTTCTCCCCTCCGGCCAGGTCTCGAGGAGACGGGGAAGGGGCTCTCCTCCCCCGCCCTCGGCCGAAAGCAGCTTTGCGCGACCCCGGTGCCAGGGAGGCCGGACCCCCGCGGAGGTAGCCCAGTGATGAGCCGCCGCCGCCGCCGCCGCCGCCGCCGCCGCCGCCTCCGAGCCGGGAGGGACCCGATCAGGTACCGGGCACGACCGACGGGCGGGGAACGTGCGAGGGCCGCGCGACCCCTCGGCCGCCCGTCACGGCAGAGCCGGACTAACCGGGACGAACCGGCTTTTGCTCGAATGTCGGTGGATCGAGAAGAGGCCCTGCCCGGGAGCGACAGGGTGCAGGGCCACCACCCGCCAGGCTCTGCAGCCGCCCGCCCTCCTTCGGCGGGCGGGCCGGCCGGGCTCGCCACGGCAGACGGGACGGGACGGGACGGGACGGGGGCCGCCGCCACCTCTGCCCGGTCCGCGGCCCCTGACGGCGAGACAAAGAATTAAAAAAAGGCAAGGGGGGGTGGGGGTTGGGGGGTGGGGGGTGGGGGGGGGGGGCTGGGGAGGAAAGACCGAGAAAATAAATAGATAAGGAAATGGTAATACAAAAGGCACGGGGTGCGGGCGTTGCGCTTCCTAACACAGAACTCGTCTGGGACAGGGGCGGGTGGGCGGTCTGCAGGGAGGCCGGCAGGGCAGGGCCGGCTTAGGACAGAGATTAAGCTGTCGCTCCCCGCCAATTGTTGAGAGAACCTAACGTGCGCCGGCCCTACGGTTGAGGAACGTAGGGAAGGATTAACGAACCACGGGTGACTCAGGCGTGAATTAATAGTTTTCGACAGGGCGATACGGGCCGACTTCTGCCGGAATGAATTAACGTCCGCCGGGTCGAGCTCACGTTCGTAACGAACGACTCGGTCGAGAACGAGCGCCAGGCGAGGAACGGGAGCCGGCCTAGGGAAGGCGCGCGCGCGTCATCCTCGGTAATTGCTTAACAAGTAAGCATCGCTCGATCGCAAAGGGCGACAACGAGGTGAGTAAGACTGACTGGCGCGGCGTAAGAGCTAATGAACAATTAACGCGTGATCACGCAGGGGCCGGAGAACGCTGACGTTAACCAAGAGCGTCGCAAGGTCCTAAAGGAGCGCCGCAATCGAACTTTAGGAGTCGGTAGTTCATCATACTTCTTACTACTAATCGAGTCACATTCAATCCGCGACGATCCGCTGGTACGTACGTACGTACGTACGTACGTACTCCTTCTCCGGCTATCAATGAAGGGGTGCACACCTAGCGTGCATGAACGAATGAGTTTTGTTATTTAATGGACTGCCAGAAAGAGTATTACCGCGCAGCGTTAAATCAGTCGGTAGGTGACGATCCATAAACGATACAAACCAGCCTTGCTCGTCAACCGTTAATAACTTAAATCGATGACGATTCATAGCGTATCGATTATTCTGTATTCGTTTAGGAGTGAATCCCACGCCAACGGTGCTACGCGGTACCCCGGTGGCCACCGACTCGTCCAGAGACGAGAGAGCAGCGTCGGCGCCTCTCCCCGAAGAAGTCGTTACCGATAAAGTACACCGACTGCGGGTAACGAGTTGCTCTCACGTTTTTGACGCGTGCCTGCCTGCCCGCCCGCCTGCGTGGTAAAAGACAAGATGCCAGACATAATAAATTTTTAAAAAGTGGAATCACGGAGCAGTCTTAATAAATCAATCAGGACCGGCCCGGAACGCGGCCAGGGAGTGCAGGCCGACCCCGCGGCGTGGCCAGGTTTACCCGGAGGCACAGGTAAGGAGGCCAAGCCTCCCCCGGAGGATCAGCTAGGGACAGCAGGTCTACCCTGGAGCGCCAGTAGGGGTACCGATACTACCCCGGAGGATCAAGTAGGGACGCCAGGCCTACCCCGGAACATGAGGTAGGGGTACCGGGCCTACCCCGGCGGGGGGGGGGGGGGGGGCGGGTCAGGTAGGGAGGGCGGGTCTAACCCCGTGTGCCCGTAGGGACGGCAGGCGTACCCCGGAGTACCGATGAGGGTTACGGGTACTACGCCGGAGTACCGGGTCGGGGTACGGGTACTACCCCGGAGCGCCGGGCGGGGGTACCGGTGCTACCCCGGAGTACCGATGAGGGTTACGGGTACTACCCCGGAGCGCCGGGCGGGGGCACCGGTGCTACCCCGGAGTACCGGGTCGGGGTACGGGTACTACCCCGGAGCGCCGGGCGGGGGTACCGGTGCTACCCCGGAGTACCGATGAGGGTTACGGGTACTACCCCGGAGCGCCGGGCGGGGGTACCGGTGCTACCCCGGAGTACCGGGTCGGGGTACGGGTACTACCCCGGAGCGCCGGGCGGGGGTACCGGTGCTACCCCGGAGTACCGATGAGGGTTACGGGTACTACCCCGGAGCGCCGGGCGGGGGTACCGGTGCTACCCCGGAGTACCGATGAGGGTTACGGGTACTACCCCGGAGCGCCGGGCGGGGGTACCGGTGCTACCCCGGAGTACCGGGTCGGGGAATGGGTACTACCCCGGAGCGCCGGGCGGGGGTACCGGTGCTACCCCGGAGTACCGGGTCGGGGTACGGGTACTACCCCGGAGCGCCGGGCGGGGGTACCGGTGCTACCCCGGAGTACCGATGAGGGTTACGGGTACTACCCCGGAGCGCCGGGCGGGGGTACCGGTGCTACCCCGGAGTACCGGGTCGGGGTATGGGTACTACCCCGGAGCGCCGGGCGGGGGTACCGGT
>NW_027212557.1:435000-437500 GCF_947461875.1 Haliaeetus albicilla
CTGTCTCCCCCTTGCCAGGAATTCCCTAGTGGGGTACACGTTAGCTCTCAACTGTAGCGCCGTGAGGAGTTTTCGGTGAGGAATGCCTCTATATCGTTCGAGCCAATTATTGCTGATTTTATCCTTCTCAAAGTTGGCAATACCACGGCCCTGGGACTGTAACTTGGTCCAATTAATAAATTCCTGTTTACGCCAGTCACAAGGCTTAGGAAAGATGGTTTTGGGAGTTGGTATTTCCCATTCTGAAGCAAATTCATCCTCGCCCCGTTCCTCAGATGTTACCCTAATCGCCCTCGGGTCCCAAATGGATGGTATTTTATTTCTATCACCCCCAGCTGTTAACCACAATTTTTCAAAGTCTTTTTCGATCCCCTCTTGCTTCACTATTGATCTTATCACCTCGTCCGAAGACTGCGCAATTCTGTGCAGTCTTCGAGCTTGTATACTAGGGATCAAGCCCGAGAGCCTAGTGATGCCTAATCCTCCATCGCGTGTGCTGGAATACAGGATGGCATCGCAGGTACTAGGAGGCAGATGTAACCACTCCTTGACCGTAGTTCGAATCGTCAGGTCAAGTTCTTCTAGGTACGTTGCTTTTACGTCAGCTTGGTCTGCTAAGTAGATCAGTCGCGGGATAGTATATCCCTTCAAGATGTCAACTTTCTGAAACGGTTTCAGTGGGGCTTCTCCAATCCGTTGTAGCCAATCTCTTATTTTCACGAGTAGCTCGGGTTTCGATATTCCAGTCCATGGGTCTATTCTCAGGCCCAAGTACTTCTCCGAACTACCAGGTTCGATCATATTTAATGGGGTGCCGTTAATTTGCCATGGAGGACAATCGTTGATCGTATACGAGTCCTTAGTAGGTTGTATGTAAAAGCCATGGCATTTCTCCCCCTGCGTCCTGAGGCCGGTCAGTTCACAAAAGGCCTCGAGGATTTTAATATTACTTTGCATTCCTTCCCATGACCCACTTAACAGCACCAGATCGTCTGCAAAAGCCATAGATGTTACACCCTTAGAGTCATGATGGTAGCCACTCCCTTCTTCCTCTAGCTTACACAATAGGGGGTCCACAGATAAGTTAAACAATAGAGGTGACATCGGATCGCCTTGCTTAACACCAATTTGAATCCCGATGGGATCCGATTGTTCATTCTTCATGGTAATGCGAGTTCTAGTGTTTTGATACATGTTCGTAATCAGGGTGATAATGTGATGGTCCACACCCTTTTGTTTAAGCACTGCAATAAGATGATGGTGACTCACTGTGTCGAATGCTTTAGCCAGGTCAATGAAGACAACGCCCAAGGGTCGATGTTCCTTTTTTGCATCCTTAATCAATAGTTGTAACAGTTTCAAGTTCTCTGCACATCCCGCTGATCTAATAAAGCCCTTTTGTCGTGGGTTAATGGGGCATGCCTTTGCCAGTCTTGCCGTCAGGATCCTTGAGAACAGCCTCAAGATAATCGATCCGATGGTAATCGGTCGCCAGTTATTGATGTCCATTTGGCGCTCCGGCAGAGATGATTTCGATATTAACACAGTCCGACATTCTTTCACCACGTCCGGTACGATGCCAGTCACCAGCCATAGATTGAATACTTCCATTAACTGGAGAAAATGGGGGTCTATCTTAATGATATCCCGCAGACTTAGTCTGTCTGGTCCTGGCGCACTGTTCTTATTCATCTCTTGGATGTTTTTAGAGATTTCTTTTGCCGTGATCATGGCCTCGAATGCCGAGTTGTCCGCCAGCCCCTTGGATCTGAACGCTCCCAGGCCCTTGAATGTTCCCGGTGACTCCCATCTCGACTTGAACACGTTGTGTATCTCGTCTTGTGGGATACCACACTTCAGGGATTCCACGTCATCCAGAATAATACCGGCCAGTTTCCCCCTATCCAGGTAGAACAGCCGCTGGAACCGTAGGAACTGCCCCCGTTTCACAGCTCTCTTCTTCATCCACCCCTTCGGTGGTTCCGAAGGTCGAGCGGTTTGGGCCACCTGGCGCGGTCGACCCTGGCTGGCTTTCAACTCAAGGGACTTAGAGGCAAGGCACGCGAAACAGTCTTTCATTGCCTTATCAGCAACTATTGCTGGATCTTCTTCTCCTTCGATCACCTGCTCAAACATTCCATGGAGAATGGACAATTTTCCAGATGTTACCCACTCAGAGACTGTCTTTCGGTAACGGGACTTCAGTCCCCCCTCCGTCTCCGATCCAACGCACACGAGATGTTCCCCTTCCGCGAGGTGTTCCCCTTCCAGTTCTAGGTGTTTCTTCTGACCTTGATCTCTTCCCTTCTTCACCGGGCTCTTATGAAGGTCCCGTCTTTTATCACTTATCTGTTTCGTTGTCTTGGTCGGAATATGCTCCGCAATCAACTTGTTGATGTTTTTCTGCCCCTCATATTGTTTATCCAACTTTCTCAATAGTTCAACCTCATCCTCGGTCCAGCACCGACGATGCGCCCCTCTCATATTTGTACCTGTCTTA
>NW_027212557.1:447500-457500 GCF_947461875.1 Haliaeetus albicilla
ACGCCTCGGGGGCCCACCCGGGCAGGTGCAGCCCACACTCGCCTTCTTTCCCCGTTTCCTTGGCTCAGCCGCCCCACCGCCCAGCGCTGCTCGCGGCCGGCACCTGCGGGTACCCGGACCGAGGCCAGCACCGGCGCCTCGCGTGTTTCAGGACACCTGAGGGCTCGCGGGGCCACGCGGCCGTCACACAGCCCGATTCAGTAAAGAAGCCCGAGGAACCCCGCTGAGCAGGGGAGGACGACACTGCCGCCATCGCAGCCCCCTTCGCTCGGAGGGGTGGAGGACAA
Source organism: Haliaeetus albicilla (assembly GCF_947461875.1). NCBI lineage: Eukaryota > Metazoa > Chordata > Aves > Accipitriformes > Accipitridae > Haliaeetus > Haliaeetus albicilla. The sequence continues at coordinate 447,788 of NW_027212557.1, forward strand.
CACTTCGCATGCAACGGGAAGCGAATTGGAAAGGAGACCACCCTGCCTGAACACCGGACACTGCCGTGACTCCCTATTACGGGGAGCACAGAAGAGCCGGCCCGCCGAGGGCCCTCTCCGACGCGACCCGAACGGCCTCATCGATCAGTAAGGAAAGGGAAAAGGGGAAGGAGCGGAGGCCCCACGGCCACGAGTCCTGGGACAGCGACGGCCACTCACACCCGTCGCCACCCGGGGGCGGACGGCAGGTGCGGAGGCTCTGCGTGCGAGTGAGAGGGCAACGTCTGCGGAGAGGTGCAACGCCGGCCTGAACACCGGCAGAGCCGGCCCGCCGGGAAGCCCCTCCGACGCGCCCTAAACGCCTCATCGATCAGTAAGGGAAGGGAAAGAAGGAAGGAGCGGAGGCCCCACGGCCACGGGTCCTGGGACAGCGACGGCCACTCGCACCCGTCACCACCCGTGGGTGGATGGCAGGTGCGGGGGCTCTGCGTGCGAGTGAGGGCAACGCCTGCGAGAGGTGCTCCAACGGCCTGAACACCGGCAGAGCCGGCCCGCCGTGGAGGCTCTCCGACGCACCCGAGGACGCCTCAGCGGGCGCTGCCTGTGGGTCTGGATCAGTCAAATCGGGGAGGGGCGGGTGCCACGGGCCACCCGGCTCCAGACAGCGATTCCCTTGAGGGAGGTCAACGGAACTGGGGGAAGGCCACGGCAGGCTCAACTCCCCCAGCTCTTCCAGCGTTCGAGTGCCGGCAACCACCACCGGCTGCCGGTCTTTGCCCGCCCCACAGGCAACCGCTTGCCATCGCGGGGGGGGTTGGAAAAAGGAAACGCGCCTGGACCCATGCCACACACGGGTGTTCGGGGCCGGGGAATGCCACAGAAGCTAGACAACCCCAGCCGCCTGCGTTCGGCTTAGCCAGCCACCAGGTACGGCCGCAATTTTCTTCCCGCTTTGCGGGCTCCAGCTTATGGCCAGAGAAAACGCGAAGAGGTGCCGCCACCTCTAACCCGGTACAGCGCTGCAGACCTTTCCACCGAGCCCTCCTGCAACCAGGCAAGCCGGGGCAGGCCGGACACCACAGGCCGCCCACTCATGGCTCATGCCGGCAAAAACAGGACGAGGCGCTGCGGCCTCTCGCCTGTGCCATCATCGGGCCCTCGGGGGCTGGGGGAAGCTGCGGCACATGCACGAGAACCCCCCAGCCGTCTGCATCCGGCTGCCGGCCACGGGACCGGCTGCCGCTTGCGCTCTGCCCAATACGTGCATGGGCTCTGGCTTAAGACCAGAGAAAACGCGATGAGGTGCCGCCACCTCTAACCCGGTACAGCGCTGCAGACCTTTCCACCGAGCCCTCCTGCAACCAGGCAAGCCGGGGCAGGCCGGACACCACAGGCCGCCCACTCATGGCTCATGCCGGCAAAAACAGGACGAGGCGCTGCGGCCTCTCGCCTGTGCCATCATCGGGCCCTCGGGGGCTGGGGGAAGCTGCGGCACGCACGAGACCCCCCAGCCGTCTGCATCCAGCTGCCGCTCTGCGCGCTCCAGCTTAAGGCCAGAGAAAAAAGGACGAGGTGCCGCCACCTCGCCCGCCCATCACCAGGCCCTCAGGAGCCGGCGGCGGCCGCGGCGGGCTGGACGCTCACGGGCAGCTGCCCTCGCATATCCCAGCGCTCACCTTTGCCATCATCGGGCCCTCCGGGGCCGGGGGAAAGCCGAGGCAGGCTCGACTCCGCCCGGTCTTCCAGCGTTCGAGTGCCGGTGGCCACCACCGGCCACCGGGCTTTGCCCTGCGGAATCCACCTTTGCACCTCTCGCACCACTCGGTCAACAGGCACCGCAGCCTGCCAGACCCTCGCAGGCACCCGGCTGGCTTACTCGAAAAACACCGGGAGACAAACAGGCCGAACGGAGAAACAACGAGCCGAACCACCAGGGAAACCACCACCACAACGGCCGCCCAGCGCCCCACTTCGCCGGCTGAGCCGTAGGCCTTGCAGCCGCTCACTAGCGCTGCTCCGTGCACCAGTCACCACCAGCTCCTATAGTACGGAGGATCACGTCCCCGCCCCCGGCCGGCTCCAAGAGTGCGGTCCCTGCCCACCGGGGAGACCTGCCAATGAGACCGACTTTTACGATGACGTAACTGGAGGCAGCGAAAAACAGCGACCCCTTCGCCAGCTCCGAGAAAGTGGTGGGGCTATCAGGTCTACCTCACAGCCCCCGAAATGCGACTAAGTCCCGCCGGAGCCGGGTAGACCTGACAGCCCTTTTCACCGGCCGCTCCGGCGGCGACACCCCGCGTCCTCCGGGCGCCGCCGGCGGCCGCGCCGGCCTCCGGAGCCGGGTAGACCTGGCGGCCGGCCGCGGAGCCGGGTAGACCTGGCGGCCGGCCGCGGAGCCGGGTAGACCTGGCGGCCCTTTTCACCGGCCGCTCCGGCGGCGACACCCCGCGTCCTCCGGGCGCCGCCGGCGGCCGCGCCGGCCTCCGGAGCCGGGTAGACCTGGCGGCCGGCCGCGGAGCCGGGTAGACCTGGCGGCCCTTTTCACCGGCCGCTCCGGCGGCGACACCCCGCGTCCTCCGGGCGCCGCCGGCGGCCGCGCCGGCCTCCGGAGCCGGGTAGACCTGGCGGCCGGCCGCGGAGCCGGGTAGACCTGGCGGCCCTTTTCACCGGCCGCTCCGGCGGCGACACCCCGCGTCCTCCGGGCGCCGCCGGCGGCCGCGCCGGCCTCCGGAGCCGGGTAGACCTGGCGGCCGGCCGCGGAGCCGGGTAGACCTGGCGGCCCTTTTCACCGGCCGCTCCGGCGGCGACACCCCGCGTCCTCCGGGCGCCGCCGGCGGCCGCGCCGGCCTCCGGAGCCGGGTAGACCTGGCGGCCGGCCGCGGAGCCGGGTAGACCTGGCGGCCCTTTTCACCGGCCGCTCCGGCGGCGACACCCCGCGTCCTCCGGGCGCCGCCGGCGGCCGCGCCGGCCTCCGGAGCCGGGTAGACCTGGCGGCCGGCCGCGGAGCCGGGTAGACCTGGCGGCCGGCCGCGGAGCCGGGTAGACCTGGCGGCCCTTTTCACCGGCCGCTCCGGCGGCGACACCCCGCGTCCTCCGGGCGCCGCCGGCGGCCGCGCCGGCCTCCGGAGCCGGGTAGACCTGGCGGCCGGCCGCGGAGCCGGGTAGACCTGGCGGCCCTTTTCACCGGCCGCTCCGGCGGCGACACCCCGCGTCCTCCGGGCGCCGCCGGCGGCCGCGCCGGCCTCCGGAGCCGGGTAGACCTGGCGGCCGGCCGCGGAGCCGGGTAGACCTGGCGGCCGGCCGCGGAGCCGGGTAGACCTGGCGGCCCTTTTCACCGGCCGCTCCGGCGGCGACACCCCGCGTCCTCCGGGCGCCGCCGGCGGCCGCGCCGGCCTCCGGAGCCGGGTAGACCTGGCGGCCGTTCGGTGCTGCTTGGGGGGGGGGGGGGGGGGGGGAGGCAGGTGCGCCTGATTTTGTTTCGTTTTTTCCGTGTGTTTTTTTTTTTTTCTTTTTCTTTTGAGATTTGAGCTAAATCTGATAAAAGGGCCACCCCGTCCCGGTTTCTCCTGGACGGCATTTCTTTCCCCCTCCCCTTCCCACGTTTGAACCACTTCTATAACAAGGGAGCATGTTTAAACGTCCTGTCTGATGCAAGAGTTATTTCACCTTTATTGATTTCGGTAGGAAATACCAACACAATATTAACAAAAAACAGTTTTTCAAAGAATTTTTGTTTTCTGACCCCCTCCTTCCACCCTCGTCGTTCTCATGCACGTGCACGCACCTACTCCGACCCGGTGGCTGCCAGGCACTTGCCAGCTTCACCACACCAGCCAGCCCCCCCGCTCCGCCGACGCCGCCCCCTCCCTCCCCCCCATTCTCTCGGCGGGGGACCGGGCAGAGGCGGCAGCCCCCGGCACAAACTGCCCAGCTCCCCGGCGCGAGTTCGCTGTTCACTGGGTGCCTTCAGGACTGGTCGCCCCTTGCCAGGTTCAGGTTCGGGTCCACGGCGCTGCTGGGCGCTCGCCGACTTTTGGTTTTGTTTTTTGCGGTCTTGGAGGTTTTTTTTGGGGGTGGGGTGTTGTTTTTAATTCCCCCCCCCCCGCCTTTTTTTTTTTTTTTTTTTTTTGGCGTTTTACTTTTTTTGAATAAAATAAATACTTTAAAATACATGTCTGCGATCCTGCAGGCACCGCCACCTCCCCCCCCCCCCCCCCCGCGACACACGCGCGCTCAGAGGCGCGCGCACACACATACGGAGAGCGACGCAGGCACACACAGATACAGGCACCCCTGCACGGCTGTGCTCCCCCTCCCTCCCCGCGCTGCAGTCCCGGACCTGCAGGCCAGTAGGTGCAGCCCCCCCCCCCCCCCCCCCCGCCGCCCCCGGCCCCCCGGCCCCCACCCGATCGCAGACTCTCCGGCGCCCCGGAGACGGGGGGGGTGGGGGGATTGGGGGGCGGGTGTCTGGGTGGGGCGGTCTGCAGCCCGGCAACGGGGCCCCCGGCAACTGTGTTTTTTCCCGCCACGGCTAACGGTCTGCTGCTCAGTCGTGGCGGCAGCAGCGGAGGGGAAAGGAGGCTAGCAAAGAGGGGGGCGAGAGCGGCTGGCGAGCAAGGCGGGGAGCCTGGCGCAGAGGTAGGCTGGCGAGGGGGGATGGTGTGTCTTTTCGGAGAAGACTTCTGTTTGGATCGGTTGGAGTTGTTTTTTTTTTTTTTTTTACTTCTGTCCCCCGTCCCTGTCCGTCCGTCCCGTCCCGTCCCGTCCCCCCCCCCCCCAGTCGTTTAGTTTTCCACCCGCGGAGGGGGCGGGCAGGAGTGCAGCAGGGCGAGTGCGTGGCTGACTGAGAAAGAAAGGCGGGAGCGGGGCCACGGGTGCGGCAGGATAGGGTACTCGGCAGCTGGGGTTTAGAGACGGCACGGCACCGGGTGGCTCCCCTCTGCCGCCCGGGCACGGAGCCGGCAGGGACGCCGCAGGGTCCTAAAGTCTCCCGCCGTCCATGCCCGGAGCGGCAAACCTGCTGGCGGGAGGGCGGGAGCGGGGCCACGGGTGCGGCAGGATAGGGTACTCGGCAGCTGGGGTCTAGAGACGGCACGGCACCGGGGGCTCCCCTCTGCCGCCCGGGCACGGAGCCGGCAGGGACGCCGCAGGGTCCTAAAGTCTCCCGCCTTCCATCCCCGGGGCGGCAAGCCTGGTGGCGGAAGGGGGGAGCAGGGCCAGCCAGGCTCGGCGCGAACTGCGTGGCGCGGGGCGGGGGGGGGGGGGTGTCGGCCCGGGGGCCTGTTTCGGAGGCGGGGGGGGGTGCGCGCGCGCACGCGTTTGAGCGCACGACTGTGAGCGGGGCAGCGGGTGGAGGGTTTGGGCTGAGGGGGCCGGTTGCGGGGGGGGTCCGGGGGGGTGCGCGCATGTGTGTAGGCACGTGCGAGTGGGTGGGGTGGCGGGCGGGAGGTTTGGGGCGGGGACTCGTTTGGGGGGGGGGGGGCAGTGCGTGCGTGCGCGTGCACGCGTGAGCGCACGTGTGTGAGCGAGGCGGCGGGCGGGTGGTTCGGACCGGGCGGGGGGGGGGGGGGGGGGGGGCCTGTTCGGGAGCGCGCGAGCGCACGTGGGTGAGTGCGGCAGCGGGCGGAAGGTTCGGCCGGCGGCCCTGTTTGGGGGAGGGGGGGCGCGCGCGCGCGCGCGTCTAAGGGCGGGTGAGCGGCTGCAGCAGCAGGCGGTGGGCGTTTGGGCCGGGGGCCTGTTTTGGCGGGGTGCGGGCGCGCACGCAGATGGAAATGAGAAAGGTTTGTAACGGTGTGGCTAACGCCGCTTTCTCTGTTACAGCCCGGGTGGTCGGCCGCTTCGACGTCCGGCCTGCGCCCGTGCCTGCCTACGGGCGGTGCGCTCGGCTCCCGGTCGGACCCGTCCCTGGGAAAGCAGCAGCCGCGTGCCTCGGCCTGGGCAGAGACCTGGGCCTCCAGGGCCCCAGCCAGGGCTGCCGGAGAGGCGCGCCGCGCTTCTAACAGAGGGGCGTCAGCGGCTCCGTCGCCGGCGGGATGCGTTCGAGCGGTGAGGACGGTCCCAGCGGCCTTAGGTGGTGGTGGGGGGGCCCGCTCCTTCAGCGACGGGAGCGGGGGGAAACGGCCCCGGGGTGGGCCGGTCAGCCGGCACGGCGGCCACGCGAGCTCATCGTCTCCGAGGACGCTCGGCTAAGTCGGCCTTGGCCGCAGGGACCGCGTGTCAGGCAGCCGACTGACTTTCTGCAGAGGCCTGCGAGACCGCCGTACCTCGGAGGCCGGCCGTGTCCTTGGAGAGGCTATCTCGGGATGGGGGCCCGTCCGGAGAAAACGCGGCGGGGTAGGGGGAAGGTGTGGGCAAAGGGAGCGTCCGGCTGATGGCTGACGGGCTGTGCTTTTCTCCCCTCCGGCCAGGTCTCGAGGAGACGGGGAAGGGGCTCTCCTCCCCCGCCCTCGGCCGAAAGCAGCTTTGCGCGACCCCGGTGCCAGGGAGGCCGGACCCCCGCGGAGGTAGCCCAGTGATGAGCCGCCGCCGCCGCCGCCGCCGCCGCCGCCGCCGCCGCCGCCTCCGAGCCGGGAGGGACCCGATCAGGTACCGGGCACGACCGACGGGCGGGGAACGTGCGAGGGCCGCGCGACCCCTCGGCCGCCCGTCACGGCAGAGCCGGACTAACCGGGACGAACCGGCTTTTGCTCGAATGTCGGTGGATCGAGAAGAGGCCCTGCCCGGGAGCGACAGGGTGCAGGGCCACCACCCGCCAGGCTCTGCAGCCGCCCGCCCTCCTTCGGCGGGCGGGCCGGCCGGGCTCGCCACGGCAGACGGGACGGGACGGGACGGGACGGGGGCCGCCGCCACCTCTGCCCGGTCCGCGGCCCCTGACGGCGAGACAAAGAATTAAAAAAAAGGCAAGGGGGGGTGGGGGTTGGGGGGTGGGGGGTGGGGGTGGGGGGGCTGGGGAGGAAAGACCGAGAAAATAAATAGATAAGGAAATGGTAATACAAAAGGCACGGGGTGCGGGCGTTGCGCTTCCTAACACAGAACTCGTCTGGGACAGGGGCGGGTGGGCGGTCTGCAGGGAGGCCGGCGGGGCAGGGCCGGCTTAGGACAGAGATTAAGCTGTCGCTCCCCGCCAATTGTTGAGAGAACCTAACGTGCGCCGGCCCTACGGTTGAGGAACGTAGGGAAGGATTAACGAACCACGGGTGACTCAGGCGTGAATTAATAGTTTTCGACAGGGCGATACGGGCCGACTTCTGCCGGAATGAATTAACGTCCGCCGGGTCGAGCTCACGTTCGTAACGAACGACTCGGTCGAGAACGAGCGCCAGGCGAGGAACGGGAGCCGGCCTAGGGAAGGCGCGCGCGCGTCATCCTCGGTAATTGCTTAACAAGTAAGCATCGCTCGATCGCAAAGGGCGACAACGAGGTGAGTAAGACTGACTGACGCGGCGTAAGAGCTAATGAACAATTAACGCGTGATCACGCAGGGGCCGGAGAACGCTGACGTTAACCAAGAGCGTCGCAAGGTCCTAAAGGAGCGCCGCAATCGAACTTTAGGAGTCGGTAGTTCATCATACTTCTTACTACTAATCGAGTCACATTCAATCCGCGACGATCCGCTGGTACGTACGTACGTACGTACGTACGTATTCCTTCTCCGGCTATCAATGAAGGGGTGCACACCTAGCGTGCATGAACGAATGAGTTTTGTTATTTAATGGGCTGCCAGAAAGAGTATTACCGCGCGGCGTTAAATCAGTCGGTAGGTGACGATCCATAAACGATACAAACCAGCCTTGCTCGTCAACCGTTAATAACTTAAATCGATGACGATTCATAGCGTATCGATTATTCTGTATTCGTTTAGGAGTGAATCCCACGCCAACGGTGCTACGCGGTACCCCGGTGGCCACCGACTCGTCCAGAGACGAGAGAGCAGCGTCGGCGCCTCTTCCCGAAGAAGTCGTTACCGATAAAGTACACCGACTGCGGGTAACGAGTTGCTCTCACGTTTTTGACGCGTGCCTGCCTGCCCGCCCGCCTGCGTGGTAAAAGACAAGATGCCAGACATAATAAATTTTTAAAAAGTGGAATCACGGAGCAGTCTTAATAAATCAATCAGGACCGGCCCGGAACGCGGCCAGGGAGTGCAGGCCGACCCCGCGGCGTGGCCAGGTTTACCCGGAGGCACAGGTAAGGAGGCCAAGCCTCCCCCGGAGGATCAGCTAGGGACAGCAGGTCTACCCTGGAGCGCCAGTAGGGGTACCGATACTACCCCGGAGGATCAAGTAGGGACGCCAGGCCTACCCCGGAACATGAGGTAGGGGTACCGGGCCTACCCCGGGGGGGGGGGGGGGGGGGGGGGGGCGGGTCAGGTAGGGAGGGCGGGTCTAACCCCGTGTGCCCGTAGGGACGGCAGGCGTACCCCGGAGTACCGATGAGGGTTACGGGTACTACGCCGGAGTACCGGGTCGGGGTACGGGTACTACCCCGGAGCGCCGGGCGGGGGTACCGGTGCTACGCCGGAGTACCGATGAGGGTTACGGGTACTACCCCGGAGCGCCGGGCGGGGGTACCGGTGCTACCCCGGAGTACCGGGTCGGGGTACGGGTACTACCCCGGAGCGCCGGGCGGGGGTACCGGTGCTACCCCGGAGTACCGATGAGGGTTACGGGTACTACCCCGGAGCGCCGGGCGGGGGTACCGGTGCTACCCCGGAGTACCGATGAGGGTTACGGGTACTACCCCGGAGCGCCGGGCGGGGGTACCGGTGCTACCCCGGAGTACCGGGTCGGGGTACGGGTACTACCCAGGAGCGCCGGGCGGGGGTACCGGTGCTACCCCGGAGTACCGATGAGGGTTACGGGTACTACCCCGGAGCGCCGGGCGGGGGTACCGGTGCTACCCCGGAGTACCGATGAGGGTTACGGGTACTACCCCGGAGCGCCGGGCGGGGGTACCGGTGCTACCCCGGAGTACCGGGTCGGGGTACGGGTACTACCCCGGAGCGCCGGGCGGGGGTACCGGTGCTACCCCGGAGTACCGATGAGGGTTACAGGTACTACCCCGGAGCGCCGGGCGGGGGTACCGGTGCTACCCCGGAGTACCGATGAGGGTTACGGGTACTACCCCGGAGCGCCGGGCGGGGGTACCGGTGCTACCCCGGAGTACCGGGTCGGGGCATGGGTACTACCCCGGAGCGCCGGGCGGGGGTACCGGTGCTACCCCGGAGTACCGATGAGGGTTACGGGTACTACCCCGGAGCGCCGGGCGGGGGTACCGGTGCTACCCCGGAGTACCGGGTCGGGGTACGGGTACTACCCCGGAGCGCCGGGCGGGGGTACCGGTGCTACCCCGGAGTACCGGGTCGGGGTACGGGTACTACCCCGGAGCGCCGGGCGGGGGTACCGGTGCTACCCCGGAGTACCGATGAGGGTTACGGGTACTACCCCGGAGCGCCGGGCGGGGGTACCGGTGCTACCCCGGAGTACCGGGTCGGGGTACGGGTACTACCCCGGAGCGCCGGGCGGGGGTACCGGTGCTACCCCGGAGTACCGATGAGGGTTACGGGTACTACCCCGGAGCACCGGGCGGGGGTACCGGTGCTACCCCGGAGTACCGGGTCGGGGTACGGGTACTACCCCGGAGCGCCGGGCGGGGGTACCGGTGCTACCCCGGAGTACCGATGAGGCTTACGGGTACTACCCCGGAGCGCC
>NW_027212557.1:467500-470000 GCF_947461875.1 Haliaeetus albicilla
GCGGTCTCGCGCCACCCGGCCCGCCCTCCGCCACGCGGCGGAAGGCGCGCGCCGGAAGGCGCGCGGGAAGGCCCCAGCCCGGAGACGGCCCGACACACGCGTCAGACGCGCCCGGAGACGGCCCCCCGGGAACACGGCCAGGGACGACGGCCGGGCGAGCACCCGGGCAAAAGGCGAAACGGCGACCGCGCGCGCGGTCGCCGCCGCCGCCGCCCGGGGCGCGGCGGGGGGTCGGGGAGAAGAGGCTGGGGGGGGGCGACGGGGGTGACCCCCGTCCCCGGCACGCACACGCGCGCGCGGCAGCACGGCACGGTACCACCGCGGTACCCACCCGCAGACAGCCGCCCGCGCGGGAGGCCGGGGGCGAGGCCCGCACCTCCCCCCTTCTCTCTCCCCACCGCCGCGCCAGGCCCGACCGGCTCGACGAACCCTGACGGCCCCGGCGGGACGAGCTCCGCCCAGCGGGTGCTCCGGGAGCGGGGAGCTTCGGAGCGCTCCCCGAGTCTCGATTTAGGGGGACGAAGGCCCTTGGCAGCCGCCGCCGCCGGGCTGCGGGGAACGACTCCCCGGGCCCGGGGCCGCGCGCGCGCGGGCCTGCGAGGCACCCCAGCCGCGCCGCTGCGACCGCCGCCCCGCCGCGAGGCGAGGGGCGGCGGCACAGACGGGCGATTGATCGTCAAGCGACGCTCAGACAGGCGTAGCCCCGGGAGGAACCCGGGGCCGCAAGTGCGTTCGAAGTGTCGATGATCAATGTGTCCTGCAATTCACATTAATTCTCGCAGCTAGCTGCGTTCTTCATCGACGCACGAGCCGAGTGATCCACCGCTAAGAGTTGTCTGGCTTTCGGCACCGCCCCGCACGCGCGAGGGGGCCAGGACCGCTCGCCACAGGCAAGCGGCCCCTCCGGAGGATGGCCCACCGCCCGCCCGCCCACCCCCCTCCGCACGCGCGGAGGGGGCACGGCGCAGCACGACGGAGAAGCCGCGCCTCTGCTGACCGTACAAGCACACACAGAGAAAGGGGGGGGAAAGGAACGGAAAACTCCGAACGGCAAGGCTGGGGAGCCCGCGCTCCCGACCGACCTGGGAAATGCCTTGCTGGCGTCGGAGGCGGCCCAGGCGCACGGGCTCGGCCCGGCCTCTGGGCAGAGGCAGCGATGCACCCGACCGCGCGCGGCCTGCCCACCACGCTCCGGACAACACGGCTGCTGCTGCTGGGCAGCAGCGGGGAGCCCCACCGGCCCCGCACGCGCCTCCGTGCCAGCTGCGCCGCACTACGACAGCCAGCTCCCCCGGGCTCGTCCCGACGGCAACTCCGCGGCCACGCCAACGGCTCCAAGAGGCGGCAACCGCCAGAGCCGGCGACGCACCGCCCGCGGCCTGCCGGACGGCACCCGCTGCCGCACCAGAGCGGCTGCCCTCCCGGAACCACCGCCACCGCTTCTCGCCTCGGCCCCTTCCACGGGCACGCCCCAGGTGGAAGGCGGACGGCGCTAAGCCGGGGACAGCGCCCGCTCTCCCCGTTTCCACGCGGAGACCGCGCGTGGGGTGCCCCCGCCCGCCCCCGCCCACCTGCCCGGCGCGGCCGGGAAGCGCGACGGGGAAGCGGCGGGCAGGGCCCGGGACAGGACAGCCGCGGCCGGCAGCGAGCGCCCTCCGGCCGACCGACAGGCCGAGCGGCGCCGCCAACGCTCAGCCGGGATGCCGCCCTTGCCAGCAGCCAGTGGCGGGAGACCGCCGAGCACTCGCCAGGGCGAGGGGGAGAACGGAGCGCAGCGCGGCGCAGCGCTGCGACAGAGGCGCGGCGGCCCGGCAGCCGCCCAGCGAGCCCCCACCGCGGGGACCCGCCACCCCGGGCAGTGAGCCCGCGCTCACGCCGGGGTCGCCCGTTTCGAGGCAGGCAGGCCGGCTACGGCCGACCGCACCGCGGTCTCCACCGAGACCGGACCGCGGAGAGGAGGGGGCAGCGGGACCCCTCCCCGGCACGGCTGCCCGCGGGATGAGCACGGGCGGCAGCCCACCAGGGGCCTTCGTGGGAGGAACTCCCGGCCCCTTTAAGGCACCGCCGCCCGGCCGCCCCCCGGGTCGCATCGAGCCGCCCGCGTCTTTAAACCTCCGCCCGGCTCCACGGCCTTCGACCCCCGGGCTCACCGAGGGAGGGCCGCGGAGGCGCGGACGCTAGGTACCTGGCCCTGGGGTGAGGGAAACGACCTGCAGGCCCCGCGGGGGTGCCTCCCCCGCTGCCGCCCTCGGGGGAGCGTCCGCCCGCGGGGGCGCGCCCGACATCCACCGCCACCACCACGTCCTCCTTCCCGGGGCCCGGGGTTTCCCTCAGTAGCCCGGCGCTGCGCCCGGGAGGAGAGCCGTGGCTCGGGCCGCCCGCTGGCGCGGGACACAGCCCGGCGGGGGCCTTGCCCACCAGAGGAGGCGGCGGCAGAGCCCCCCCCGCCCCGGCTCCCTCGTGGGGAGAGGTGCGGGGGGGGGGCGCCGCCGCCACCCCA
>NW_027212557.1:475000-482500 GCF_947461875.1 Haliaeetus albicilla
GGGACCGGCTGCCGCTTGCGCTCTGCCCAATACGTGCATGGGCTCTGGCTTAAGACCAGAGAAAACGCGATGAGGTGCCGCCACCTCTAACCCGGTACAGCGCTGCAGACCTTTCCACCGAGCCCTCCTGCAACCAGGCAAGCCGGGGCAGGCCGGACACCACAGGCCGCCCACTCATGGCTCATGCCGGCAAAAACAGGACGAGGCGCTGCGGCCTCTCGCCTGTGCCATCATCGGGCCCTCGGGGGCTGGGGGAAGCTGCGGCACGCACGAGACCCCCCAGCCGTCTGCATCCAGCTGCCGCTCTGCGCGCTCCAGCTTAAGGCCAGAGAAAAAAGGACGAGGTGCCGCCACCTCGCCCGCCCATCACCAGGCCCTCAGGAGCCGGCGGCGGCCGCGGCGGGCTGGACGCTCACGGGCAGCTGCCCTCGCATATCCCAGCGCTCACCTTTGCCATCATCGGGCCCTCCGGGGCCGGGGGAAAGCCGAGGCAGGCTCGACTCCGCCCGGTCTTCCAGCGTTCGAGTGCCGGTGGCCACCACCGGCCACCGGGCTTTGCCCTGCGGAATCCACCTTTGCACCTCTCGCACCACTCGGTCAACAGCCACCGCAGCCTGCCAGACCCTCGCAGGCACCCGGCTGGCTTACTCGAAAAACACCGGGAGACAAACAGGCCGAACGGAGAAACAACGAGCCGAACCACCAGGGAAACCACCACCACAACGGCCGCCCAGCGCCCCACTTCGCCGGCTGAGCCGTAGGCCTTGCAGCCGCTCACTAGCGCTGCTCCGTGCACCAGTCACCACCAGCTCCTATAGTACGGAGGATCACGTCCCCGCCCCCGGCCGGCTCCAAGAGTGCGGTCCCTGCCCACCGGGGAGACCTGCCAATGAGACCGACTTTTACGATGACGTAACTGGAGGCAGCGAAAAACAGCGACCCCTTCGCCAGCTCCGAGAAAGTGGTGGGGCTATCAGGTCTACCTCACAGCCCCCGAAATGCGACTAAGTCCCGCCGGAGCCGGGTAGACCTGACAGCCCTTTTCACCGGCCGCTCCGGCGGCGACACCCCGCGTCCTCCGGGCGCCGCCGGCGGCCGCGCCGGCCTCCGGAGCCGGGTAGACCTGGCGGCCGGCCGCGGAGCCGGGTAGACCTGGCGGCCGGCCGCGGAGCCGGGTAGACCTGGCGGCCCTTTTCACCGGCCGCTCCGGCGGCGACACCCCGCGTCCTCCGGGCGCCGCCGGCGGCCGCGCCGGCCTCCGGAGCCGGGTAGACCTGGCGGCCGGCCGCGGAGCCGGGTAGACCTGGCGGCCCTTTTCACCGGCCGCTCCGGCGGCGACACCCCGCGTCCTCCGGGCGCCGCCGGCGGCCGCGCCGGCCTCCGGAGCCGGGTAGACCTGGCGGCCGGCCGCGGAGCCGGGTAGACCTGGCGGCCCTTTTCACCGGCCGCTCCGGCGGCGACACCCCGCGTCCTCCGGGCGCCGCCGGCGGCCGCGCCGGCCTCCGGAGCCGGGTAGACCTGGCGGCCGGCCGCGGAGCCGGGTAGACCTGGCGGCCCTTTTCACCGGCCGCTCCGGCGGCGACACCCCGCGTCCTCCGGGCGCCGCCGGCGGCCGCGCCGGCCTCCGGAGCCGGGTAGACCTGGCGGCCGGCCGCGGAGCCGGGTAGACCTGGCGGCCCTTTTCACCGGCCGCTCCGGCGGCGACACCCCGCGTCCTCCGGGCGCCGCCGGCGGCCGCGCCGGCCTCCGGAGCCGGGTAGACCTGGCGGCCGGCCGCGGAGCCGGGTAGACCTGGCGGCCGGCCGCGGAGCCGGGTAGACCTGGCGGCCCTTTTCACCGGCCGCTCCGGCGGCGACACCCCGCGTCCTCCGGGCGCCGCCGGCGGCCGCGCCGGCCTCCGGAGCCGGGTAGACCTGGCGGCCGGCCGCGGAGCCGGGTAGACCTGGCGGCCCTTTTCACCGGCCGCTCCGGCGGCGACACCCCGCGTCCTCCGGGCGCCGCCGGCGGCCGCGCCGGCCTCCGGAGCCGGGTAGACCTGGCGGCCGGCCGCGGAGCCGGGTAGACCTGGCGGCCGGCCGCGGAGCCGGGTAGACCTGGCGGCCCTTTTCACCGGCCGCTCCGGCGGCGACACCCCGCGTCCTCCGGGCGCCGCCGGCGGCCGCGCCGGCCTCCGGAGCCGGGTAGACCTGGCGGCCGTTCGGTGCTGCTTGGGGGGGGGGGGGGGGGGGGGAGGCAGGTGCGCCTGATTTTGTTTCGTTTTTTCCGTGTGTTTTTTTTTTTTTCTTTTTCTTTTGAGATTTGAGCTAAATCTGATAAAAGGGCCACCCCGTCCCGGTTTCTCCTGGACGGCATTTCTTTCCCCCTCCCCTTCCCACGTTTGAACCACTTCTATAACAAGGGAGCATGTTTAAACGTCCTGTCTGATGCAAGAGTTATTTCACCTTTATTGATTTCGGTAGGAAATACCAACACAATATTAACAAAAAACAGTTTTTCAAAGAATTTTTGTTTTCTGACCCCCTCCTTCCACCCTCGTCGTTCTCATGCACGTGCACGCACCTACTCCGACCCGGTGGCTGCCAGGCACTTGCCAGCTTCACCACACCAGCCAGCCCCCCCGCTCCGCCGACGCCGCCCCCTCCCTCCCCCCCATTCTCTCGGCGGGGGACCGGGCAGAGGCGGCAGCCCCCGGCACAAACTGCCCAGCTCCCCGGCGCGAGTTCGCTGTTCACTGGGTGCCTTCAGGACTGGTCGCCCCTTGCCAGGTTCAGGTTCGGGTCCACGGCGCTGCTGGGCGCTCGCCGACTTTTGGTTTTGTTTTTTGCGGTCTTGGAGGTTTTTTTTGGGGGTGGGGTGTTGTTTTTAATTCCCCCCCCCCCGCCTTTTTTTTTTTTTTTTTTTTTTGGCGTTTTACTTTTTTTGAATAAAATAAATACTTTAAAATACATGTCTGCGATCCTGCAGGCACCGCCACCTCCCCCCCCCCCCCCCCGCGACACACGCGCGCTCAGAGGCGCGCGCACACACATACGGAGAGCGACGCAGGCACACACAGATACAGGCACCCCTGCACGGCTGTGCTCCCCCTCCCTCCCCGCGCTGCAGTCCCGGACCTGCAGGCCAGTAGGTGCAGCCCCCCCCCCCCCCCCCCGCCGCCCCCGGCCCCCCGGCCCCCACCCGATCGCAGACTCTCCGGCGCCCCGGAGACGGGGGGGGTGGGGGGATTGGGGGGCGGGTGTCTGGGTGGGGCGGTCTGCAGCCCGGCAACGGGGCCCCCGGCAACTGTGTTTTTTCCCGCCACGGCTAACGGTCTGCTGCTCAGTCGTGGCGGCAGCAGCGGAGGGGAAAGGAGGCTAGCAAAGAGGGGGGCGAGAGCGGCTGGCGAGCAAGGCGGGGAGCCTGGCGCAGAGGTAGGCTGGCGAGGGGGGATGGTGTGTCTTTTCGGAGAAGACTTCTGTTTGGATCGGTTGGAGTTGTTTTTTTTTTTTTTTTTACTTCTGTCCCCCGTCCCTGTCCGTCCGTCCCGTCCCGTCCCGTCCCCCCCCCCCCCAGTCGTTTAGTTTTCCACCCGCGGAGGGGGCGGGCAGGAGTGCAGCAGGGCGAGTGCGTGGCTGACTGAGAAAGAAAGGCGGGAGCGGGGCCACGGGTGCGGCAGGATAGGGTACTCGGCAGCTGGGGTTTAGAGACGGCACGGCACCGGGTGGCTCCCCTCTGCCGCCCGGGCACGGAGCCGGCAGGGACGCCGCAGGGTCCTAAAGTCTCCCGCCGTCCATGCCCGGAGCGGCAAACCTGCTGGCGGGAGGGCGGGAGCGGGGCCACGGGTGCGGCAGGATAGGGTACTCGGCAGCTGGGGTCTAGAGACGGCACGGCACCGGGGGCTCCCCTCTGCCGCCCGGGCACGGAGCCGGCAGGGACGCCGCAGGGTCCTAAAGTCTCCCGCCTTCCATCCCCGGGGCGGCAAGCCTGGTGGCGGAAGGGGGGAGCAGGGCCAGCCAGGCTCGGCGCGAACTGCGTGGCGCGGGGCGGGGGGGGGGGGGTGTCGGCCCGGGGGCCTGTTTCGGAGGCGGGGGGGGGTGCGCGCGCGCACGCGTTTGAGCGCACGACTGTGAGCGGGGCAGCGGGTGGAGGGTTTGGGCTGAGGGGGCCGGTTGCGGGGGGGGTCCGGGGGGGTGCGCGCATGTGTGTAGGCACGTGCGAGTGGGTGGGGTGGCGGGCGGGAGGTTTGGGGCGGGGACTCGTTTGGGGGGGGGGGGGCAGTGCGTGCGTGCGCGTGCACGCGTGAGCGCACGTGTGTGAGCGAGGCGGCGGGCGGGTGGTTCGGACCGGGCGGGGGGGGGGGGGGGGGGGGCCTGTTCGGGAGCGCGCGAGCGCACGTGGGTGAGTGCGGCAGCGGGCGGAAGGTTCGGCCGGCGGCCCTGTTTGGGGGAGGGGGGGCGCGCGCGCGCGCGCGTCTAAGGGCGGGTGAGCGGCTGCAGCAGCAGGCGGTGGGCGTTTGGGCCGGGGGCCTGTTTTGGCGGGGTGCGGGCGCGCACGCAGATGGAAATGAGAAAGGTTTGTAACGGTGTGGCTAACGCCGCTTTCTCTGTTACAGCCCGGGTGGTCGGCCGCTTCGACGTCCGGCCTGCGCCCGTGCCTGCCTACGGGCGGTGCGCTCGGCTCCCGGTCGGACCCGTCCCTGGGAAAGCAGCAGCCGCGTGCCTCGGCCTGGGCAGAGACCTGGGCCTCCAGGGCCCCAGCCAGGGCTGCCGGAGAGGCGCGCCGCGCTTCTAACAGAGGGGCGTCAGCGGCTCCGTCGCCGGCGGGATGCGTTCGAGCGGTGAGGACGGTCCCAGCGGCCTTAGGTGGTGGTGGGGGGGCCCGCTCCTTCAGCGACGGGAGCGGGGGGAAACGGCCCCGGGGTGGGCCGGTCAGCCGGCACGGCGGCCACGCGAGCTCATCGTCTCCGAGGACGCTCGGCTAAGTCGGCCTTGGCCGCAGGGACCGCGTGTCAGGCAGCCGACTGACTTTCTGCAGAGGCCTGCGAGACCGCCGTACCTCGGAGGCCGGCCGTGTCCTTGGAGAGGCTATCTCGGGATGGGGGCCCGTCCGGAGAAAACGCGGCGGGGTAGGGGGAAGGTGTGGGCAAAGGGAGCGTCCGGCTGATGGCTGACGGGCTGTGCTTTTCTCCCCTCCGGCCAGGTCTCGAGGAGACGGGGAAGGGGCTCTCCTCCCCCGCCCTCGGCCGAAAGCAGCTTTGCGCGACCCCGGTGCCAGGGAGGCCGGACCCCCGCGGAGGTAGCCCAGTGATGAGCCGCCGCCGCCGCCGCCGCCGCCGCCGCCGCCGCCGCCTCCGAGCCGGGAGGGACCCGATCAGGTACCGGGCACGACCGACGGGCGGGGAACGTGCGAGGGCCGCGCGACCCCTCGGCCGCCCGTCACGGCAGAGCCGGACTAACCGGGACGAACCGGCTTTTGCTCGAATGTCGGTGGATCGAGAAGAGGCCCTGCCCGGGAGCGACAGGGTGCAGGGCCACCACCCGCCAGGCTCTGCAGCCGCCCGCCCTCCTTCGGCGGGCGGGCCGGCCGGGCTCGCCACGGCAGACGGGACGGGACGGGACGGGACGGGGGCCGCCGCCACCTCTGCCCGGTCCGCGGCCCCTGACGGCGAGACAAAGAATTAAAAAAAGGCAAGGGGGGGTGGGGGTTGGGGGGTGGGGGGTGGGGGTGGGGGGGCTGGGGAGGAAAGACCGAGAAAATAAATAGATAAGGAAATGGTAATACAAAAGGCACGGGGTGCGGGCGTTGCGCTTCCTAACACAGAACTCGTCTGGGACAGGGGCGGGTGGGCGGTCTGCAGGGAGGCCGGCGGGGCAGGGCCGGCTTAGGACAGAGATTAAGCTGTCGCTCCCCGCCAATTGTTGAGAGAACCTAACGTGCGCCGGCCCTACGGTTGAGGAACGTAGGGAAGGATTAACGAACCACGGGTGACTCAGGCGTGAATTAATAGTTTTCGACAGGGCGATACGGGCCGACTTCTGCCGGAATGAATTAACGTCCGCCGGGTCGAGCTCACGTTCGTAACGAACGACTCGGTCGAGAACGAGCGCCAGGCGAGGAACGGGAGCCGGCCTAGGGAAGGCGCGCGCGCGTCATCCTCGGTAATTGCTTAACAAGTAAGCATCGCTCGATCGCAAAGGGCGACAACGAGGTGAGTAAGACTGACTGACGCGGCGTAAGAGCTAATGAACAATTAACGCGTGATCACGCAGGGGCCGGAGAACGCTGACGTTAACCAAGAGCGTCGCAAGGTCCTAAAGGAGCGCCGCAATCGAACTTTAGGAGTCGGTAGTTCATCATACTTCTTACTACTAATCGAGTCACATTCAATCCGCGACGATCCGCTGGTACGTACGTACGTACGTACGTACGTATTCCTTCTCCGGCTATCAATGAAGGGGTGCACACCTAGCGTGCATGAACGAATGAGTTTTGTTATTTAATGGGCTGCCAGAAAGAGTATTACCGCGCGGCGTTAAATCAGTCGGTAGGTGACGATCCATAAACGATACAAACCAGCCTTGCTCGTCAACCGTTAATAACTTAAATCGATGACGATTCATAGCGTATCGATTATTCTGTATTCGTTTAGGAGTGAATCCCACGCCAACGGTGCTACGCGGTACCCCGGTGGCCACCGACTCGTCCAGAGACGAGAGAGCAGCGTCGGCGCCTCTTCCCGAAGAAGTCGTTACCGATAAAGTACACCGACTGCGGGTAACGAGTTGCTCTCACGTTTTTGACGCGTGCCTGCCTGCCCGCCCGCCTGCGTGGTAAAAGACAAGATGCCAGACATAATAAATTTTTAAAAAGTGGAATCACGGAGCAGTCTTAATAAATCAATCAGGACCGGCCCGGAACGCGGCCAGGGAGTGCAGGCCGACCCCGCGGCGTGGCCAGGTTTACCCGGAGGCACAGGTAAGGAGGCCAAGCCTCCCCCGGAGGATCAGCTAGGGACAGCAGGTCTACCCTGGAGCGCCAGTAGGGGTACCGATACTACCCCGGAGGATCAAGTAGGGACGCCAGGCCTACCCCGGAACATGAGGTAGGGGTACCGGGCCTACCCCGGGGGGGGGGGGGGGGGGGGGGGGGGGCGGGTCAGGTAGGGAGGGCGGGTCTAACCCCGTGTGCCCGTAGGGACGGCAGGCGTACCCCGGAGTACCGATGAGGGTTACGGGTACTACGCCGGAGTACCGGGTCGGGGTACGGGTACTACCCCGGAGCGCCGGGCGGGGGTACCGGTGCTACGCCGGAGTACCGATGAGGGTTACGGGTACTACCCCGGAGCGCCGGGCGGGGGTACCGGTGCTACCCCGGAGTACCGGGTCGGGGTACGGGTACTACCCCGGAGCGCCGGGCGGGGGTACCGGTGCTACCCCGGAGTACCGGGTCGGGGTACGGGTACTACCCCGGAGCGCCGGGCGGGGGTACCGGTGCTACCCCGGAGTACCGATGAGGGTTACG
>NW_027212557.1:490000-492500 GCF_947461875.1 Haliaeetus albicilla
CCGCCGCCGCCGCCCGGGGCGCGGCGGGGGGTCGGGGAGAAGAGGCTGGGGGGGGGCGACGGGGGTGACCCCCGTCCCCGGCACGCACACGCGCGCGCGGCAGCACGGCACGGTACCACCGCGGTACCCACCCGCAGACAGCCGCCCGCGCGGGAGGCCGGGGGCGAGGCCCGCACCTCCCCCCTTCTCTCTCCCCACCGCCGCGCCAGGCCCGACCGGCTCGACGAACCCTGACGGCCCCGGCGGGACGAGCTCCGCCCAGCGGGTGCTCCGGGAGCGGGGAGCTTCGGAGCGCTCCCCGAGTCTCGATTTAGGGGGACGAAGGCCCTTGGCAGCCGCCGCCGCCGGGCTGCGGGGAACGACTCCCCGGGCCCGGGGCCGCGCGCGCGCGGGCCTGCGAGGCACCCCAGCCGCGCCGCTGCGACCGCCGCCCCGCCGCGAGGCGAGGGGCGGCGGCACAGACGGGCGATTGATCGTCAAGCGACGCTCAGACAGGCGTAGCCCCGGGAGGAACCCGGGGCCGCAAGTGCGTTCGAAGTGTCGATGATCAATGTGTCCTGCAATTCACATTAATTCTCGCAGCTAGCTGCGTTCTTCATCGACGCACGAGCCGAGTGATCCACCGCTAAGAGTTGTCTGGCTTTCGGCACCGCCCCGCACGCGCGAGGGGGCCAGGACCGCTCGCCACAGGCAAGCGGCCCCTCCGGAGGATGGCCCACCGCCCGCCCGCCCACCCCCCTCCGCACGCGCGGAGGGGGCACGGCGCAGCACGACGGAGAAGCCGCGCCTCTGCTGACCGTACAAGCACACACAGAGAAAGGGGGGGAAAGGAACGGAAAACTCCGAACGGCAAGGCTGGGGAGCCCGCGCTCCCGACCGACCTGGGAAATGCCTTGCTGGCGTCGGAGGCGGCCCAGGCGCACGGGCTCGGCCCGGCCTCTGGGCAGAGGCAGCGATGCACCCGACCGCGCGCGGCCTGCCCACCACGCTCCGGACAACACGGCTGCTGCTGCTGCTGGGCAGCAGCGGGGAGCCCCACCGGCCCCGCACGCGCCTCCGTGCCAGCTGCGCCGCACTACGACAGCCAGCTCCCCCGGGCTCGTCCCGACGGCAACTCCGCGGCCACGCCAACGGCTCCAAGAGGCGGCAACCGCCAGAGCCGGCGACGCACCGCCCGCGGCCTGCCGGACGGCACCCGCTGCCGCACCAGAGCGGCTGCCCTCCCGGAACCACCGCCACCGCTTCTCGCCTCGGCCCCTTCCACGGGCACGCCCCAGGTGGAAGGCGGACGGCGCTAAGCCGGGGACAGCGCCCGCTCTCCCCGTTTCCACGCGGAGACCGCGCGTGGGGTGCCCCCGCCCGCCCCCGCCCACCTGCCCGGCGCGGCCGGGAAGCGCGACGGGGAAGCGGCGGGCAGGGCCCGGGACAGGACAGCCGCGGCCGGCAGCGAGCGCCCTCCGGCCGACCGACAGGCCGAGCGGCGCCGCCAACGCTCAGCCGGGATGCCGCCCTTGCCAGCAGCCAGTGGCGGGAGACCGCCGAGCACTCGCCAGGGCGAGGGGGAGAACGGAGCGCAGCGCGGCGCAGCGCTGCGACGGAGGCGCGGCGGCCCGGCAGCCGCCCAGCGAGCCCCCACCGCGGGGACCCGCCACCCCGGGCAGTGAGCCCGCGCTCACGCCGGGGTCGCCCGTTTCGAGGCAGGCAGGCCGGCTACGGCCGACCGCACCGCGGTCTCCACCGAGACCGGACCGCGGAGAGGAGGGGGCAGCGGGACCCCTCCCCGGCACGGCTGCCCGCGGGATGAGCACGGGCGGCAGCCCACCAGGGGCCTTCGTGGGAGGAACTCCCGGCCCCTTTAAGGCACCGCCGCCCGGCCGCCCCCCGGGTCGCATCGAGCCGCCCGCGTCTTTAAACCTCCGCCCGGCTCCACGGCCTTCGACCCCCGGGCTCACCGAGGGAGGGCCGCGGAGGCGCGGACGCTAGGTACCTGGCCCTGGGGTGAGGGAAACGACCTGCAGGCCCCGCGGGGGTGCCTCCCCCGCTGCCGCCCTCGGGGGAGCGTCCGCCCGCGGGGGCGCGCCCGACATCCACCGCCACCACCACGTCCTCCTTCCCGGGGCCCGGGGTTTCCCTCAGTAGCCCGGCGCTGCGCCCGGGAGGAGAGCCGTGGCTCGGGCCGCCCGCTGGCGCGGGACACAGCCCGGCGGGGGCCTTGCCCACCAGAGGAGGCGGCGGCAGAGCCCCCCCCGCCCCGGCTCCCTCGTGGGGAGAGGTGCGGGGGGGGGCGCCGCCGCCACCCCACCCGGCGCCGCGCACCCGCCCGGAATGCCCGGAGGCCTTTCCCCTGCGCGGCCGGCCGGGCTGCTCCGCAGCAGCCCGACACGGTGCGGGCAGGGTCGCGGGAGACGCCTCCCGCGACCCCGGAGGACCCTCTCCTCTCGCGCCGCTCGCGCCCTGCTGCCCCGTCCTCACCGCCGCTCGCCGCTTCCTCCTCCTGCCC
>NW_027212557.1:497500-505000 GCF_947461875.1 Haliaeetus albicilla
CGAGGCGCTGCGGCCTCTCGCCTGTGCCATCATCGGGCCCTCGGGGGCTGGGGGAAGCTGCGGCACGCACGAGACCCCCCAAGCCGTCTGCATCCAGCTGCCGCTCTGCGCGCTCCAGCTTAAGGCCAGAGAAAAAAGGACGAGGTGCCGCCACCTCGCCCGCCCATCACCAGGCCCTCAGGAGCCGGCGGCGGCCGCGGCGGGCTGGACGCTCACGGGCAGCTGCCCTCGCATATCCCAGCGCTCACCTTTGCCATCATCGGGCCCTCCGGGGCCGGGGGAAAGCCGAGGCAGGCTCGACTCCGCCCGGTCTTCCAGCGTTCGAGTGCCGGTGGCCACCACCGGCCACCGGGCTTTGCCCTGCGGAATCCACCTTTGCACCTCTCGCACCACTCGGTCAACAGCCACCGCAGCCTGCCAGACCCTCGCAGGCACCCGGCTGGCTTACTCGAAAAACACCGGGAGACAAACAGGCCGAACGGAGAAACAACGAGCCGAACCACCAGGGAAACCACCACCACAACGGCCGCCCAGCGCCCCACTTCGCCGGCTGAGCCGTAGGCCTTGCAGCCGCTCACTAGCGCTGCTCCGTGCACCAGTCACCACCAGCTCCTATAGTACGGAGGATCACGTCCCCGCCCCCGGCCGGCTCCAAGAGTGCGGTCCCTGCCCACCGGGGAGACCTGCCAATGAGACCGACTTTTACGATGACGTAACTGGAGGCAGCGAAAAACAGCGACCCCTTCGCCAGCTCCGAGAAAGTGGTGGGGCTATCAGGTCTACCTCACAGCCCCCGAAATGCGACTAAGTCCCGCCGGAGCCGGGTAGACCTGACAGCCCTTTTCACCGGCCGCTCCGGCGGCGACACCCCGCGTCCTCCGGGCGCCGCCGGCGGCCGCGCCGGCCTCCGGAGCCGGGTAGACCTGGCGGCCGGCCGCGGAGCCGGGTAGACCTGGCGGCCCTTTTCACCGGCCGCTCCGGCGGCGACACCCCGCGTCCTCCGGGCGCCGCCGGCGGCCGCGCCGGCCTCCGGAGCCGGGTAGACCTGGCGGCCGGCCGCGGAGCCGGGTAGACCTGGCGGCCCTTTTCACCGGCCGCTCCGGCGGCGACACCCCGCGTCCTCCGGGCGCCGCCGGCGGCCGCGCCGGCCTCCGGAGCCGGGTAGACCTGGCGGCCGGCCGCGGAGCCGGGTAGACCTGGCGGCCCTTTTCACCGGCCGCTCCGGCGGCGACACCCCGCGTCCTCCGGGCGCCGCCGGCGGCCGCGCCGGCCTCCGGAGCCGGGTAGACCTGGCGGCCGGCCGCGGAGCCGGGTAGACCTGGCGGCCGGCCGCGGAGCCGGGTAGACCTGGCGGCCCTTTTCACCGGCCGCTCCGGCGGCGACACCCCGCGTCCTCCGGGCGCCGCCGGCGGCCGCGCCGGCCTCCGGAGCCGGGTAGACCTGGCGGCCGGCCGCGGAGCCGGGTAGACCTGGCGGCCGGCCGCGGAGCCGGGTAGACCTGGCGGCCCTTTTCACCGGCCGCTCCGGCGGCGACACCCCGCGTCCTCCGGGCGCCGCCGGCGGCCGCGCCGGCCTCCGGAGCCGGGTAGACCTGGCGGCCCTTTTCACCGGCCGCTCCGGCGGCGACACCCCGCGTCCTCCGGGCGCCGCCGGCGGCCGCGCCGGCCTCCGGAGCCGGGTAGACCTGGCGGCCGGCCGCGGAGCCGGGTAGACCTGGCGGCCCTTTTCACCGGCCGCTCCGGCGGCGACACCCCGCGTCCTCCGGGCGCCGCCGGCGGCCGCGCCGGCCTCCGGAGCCGGGTAGACCTGGCGGCCGGCCGCGGAGCCGGGTAGACCTGGCGGCCGGCCGCGGAGCCGGGTAGACCTGGCGGCCCTTTTCACCGGCCGCTCCGGCGGCGACACCCCGCGTCCTCCGGGCGCCGCCGGCGGCCGCGCCGGCCTCCGGAGCCGGGTAGACCTGGCGGCCGGCCGCGGAGCCGGGTAGACCTGGCGGCCCTTTTCACCGGCCGCTCCGGCGGCGACACCCCGCGTCCTCCGGGCGCCGCCGGCGGCCGCGCCGGCCTCCGGAGCCGGGTAGACCTGGCGGCCGGCCGCGGAGCCGGGTAGACCTGGCGGCCCTTTTCACCGGCCGCTCCGGCGGCGACACCCCGCGTCCTCCGGGCGCCGCCGGCGGCCGCGCCGGCCTCCGGAGCCGGGTAGACCTGGCGGCCGTTCGGTGCTCCTTGGGGGGGGGGGGGGGGGGGAGGCAGGTGCGCCTGATTTTGTTTCGTTTTTTCCGTGTGTTTTTTTTTTTTTCTTTTTCTTTTGAGATTTGAGCTAAATCTGATAAAAGGGCCACCCCGTCCCGGTTTCTCCTGGACGGCATTTCTTTCCCCCTCCCCTTCCCACGTTTGAACCACTTCTATAACAAGGGAGCATGTTTAAACGTCCTGTCTGATGCAAGAGTTATTTCACCTTTATTGATTTCGGTAGGAAATACCAACACAATATTAACAAAAAACAGTTTTTCAAAGAATTTTTGTTTTCTGACCCCCTCCTTCCACCCTCGTCGTTCTCATGCACGTGCACGCACCTACTCCGACCCGGTGGCTGCCAGGCACTTGCCAGCTTCACCACACCAGCCAGCCCCCCCGCTCCGCCGACGCCGCCCCCTCCCTCCCCCCCATTCTCTCGGCGGGGGACCGGGCAGAGGCGGCAGCCCCCGGCACAAACTGCCCAGCTCCCCGGCGCGAGTTCGCTGTTCACTGGGTGCCTTCAGGACTGGTCGCCCCTTGCCAGGTTCAGGTTCGGGTCCACGGCGCTGCTGGGCGCTCGCCGACTTTTGGTTTTGTTTTTTGCGGTCTTGGAGGTTTTTTTTGGGGGTGGGGTGTTGTTTTTAATTCCCCCCCCCCGCCTTTTTTTTTTTTTTTTTTTTTGGCGTTTTACTTTTTTTGAATAAAATAAATACTTTAAAATACATGTCTGCGATCCTGCAGGCACCGCCACCTCCCCCCCCCCCCCCCGCGACACACGCGCGCTCAGAGGCGCGCGCACACACATACAGAGAGCGACGCAGGCACACACAGATACAGGCACCCCTGCACGGCTGTGCTCCCCCTCCCTCCCCGCGCTGCAGTCCCGGACCTGCAGGCCAGTAGGTGCAGCCCCCCCCCCCCCGCCGCCCCCGGCCCCCCGGCCCCCACCCGATCGCAGACTCTCCGGCGCCCCGGAGACGGGGGGGGTGGGGGGATTGGGGGGCGGGTGTCTGGGTGGGGCGGTCTGCAGCCCGGCAACGGGGCCCCCGGCAACTGTGTTTTTTCCCGCCACGGCTAACGGTCTGCTGCTCAGTCGTGGCGGCAGCAGCGGAGGGGAAAGGAGGCTAGCAAAGAGGGGGGCGAGAGCGGCTGGCGAGCAAGGCGGGGAGCCTGGCGCAGAGGTAGGCTGGCGAGGGGGGATGGTGTGTCTTTTCGGAGAAGACTTCTGTTTGGATCGGTTGGAGTTGTTTTTTTTTTTTTTTTTTACTTCTGTCCCCCGTCCCTGTCCGTCCGTCCCGTCCCGTCCCGTCCCCCCCCCCCCAGTCGTTTAGTTTTCCACCCGCGGAGGGGGCGGGCAGGAGTGCAGCAGGGCGAGTGCGTGGCTGACTGAGAAAGAAAGGCGGGAGCGGGGCCACGGGTGCGGCAGGATAGGGTACTCGGCAGCTGGGGTTTAGAGACGGCACGGCACCGGGTGGCTTCCCTCTCCCGCCCGGGCACGGAGCCGGCAGGGACGCCGCAGGGTCCTAAAGTCTCCCGCCGTCCATGCCCGGAGCGGCAAACCTGCTGGCGGGAGGGCGGGAGCGGGGCCACGGGTGCGGCAGGATAGGGTACTCGGCAGCTGGGGTCTAGAGACGGCACGGCACCGGGGGCTCCCCTCTGCCGCCCGGGCACGGAGCCGGCAGGGACGCCGCAGGGTCCTAAAGTCTCCCGCCTTCCATCCCCGGGGCGGCAAGCCTGGTGGCGGAAGGGGGGAGCAGGGCCAGCCAGGCTCGGCGCGAACTGCGTGGCGCGGGGCGGGGGGGGGGGGTGTCGGCCCGGGGGCCTGTTTCGGAGGCGGGGGGGGGTGCGCGCGCGCACGCGTTTGAGCGCACGACTGTGAGCGGGGCAGCGGGTGGAGGGTTTGGGCTGAGGGGGCCGGTTGCGGGGGGGGTCCGGGGGGGTGCGCGCATGTGTGTAGGCACGTGCGAGTGGGTGGGGTGGCGGGCGGGAGGTTTGGGGCGGGGACTCGTTTGGGGGGGGGGGGGCAGTGCGTGCGTGCGCGTGCACGCGTGAGCGCACGTGTGTGAGCGAGGCGGCGGGCGGGTGGTTCGGACCGGGCGGTGGGGGGGGGGGGGGGGGGCCTGTTCGGGAGCGCGCGAGCGCACGTGGGTGAGTGCGGCAGCGGGCGGAAGGTTCGGCCGGCGGCCCTGTTTGGGGGAGGGGGGGGGGGGGCGCGCGCGCGCGCGTCTAAGGGCGGGTGAGCGGCTGCAGCAGCAGGCGGTGGGCGTTTGGGCCGGGGGCCTGTTTTGGCGGGGTGCGGGCGCGCACGCAGATGGAAATGAGAAAGGTTTGTAACGGTGTGGCTAACGCCGCTTTCTCTGTTACAGCCCGGGTGGTCGGCCGCTTCGACGTCCGGCCTGCGCCCGTGCCTGCCTACGGGCGGTGCGCTCGGCTCCCGGTCGGACCCGTCCCTGGGAAAGCAGCAGCCGCGTGCCTCGGCCTGGGCAGAGACCTGGGCCTCCAGGGCCCCAGCCAGGGCTGCCGGAGAGGCGCGCCGCGCTTCTAACAGAGGGGCGTCAGCGGCTCCGTCGCCGGCGGGATGCGTTCGAGCGGTGAGGACGGTCCCAGCGGCCTTAGGTGGTGGTGGGGGGGCCCGCTCCTTCAGCGACGGGAGCGGGGGGAAACGGCCCCGGGGTGGGCCGGTCAGCCGGCACGGCGGCCACGCGAGCTCATCGTCTCCGAGGACGCTCGGCTAAGTCGGCCTTGGCCGCAGGGACCGCGTGTCAGGCAGCCGACTGACTTTCTGCAGAGGCCTGCGAGACCGCCGTCCCTCGGAGGCCGGCCGTGTCCTTGGAGAGGCTATCTCGGGATGGGGGCCCGTCCGGAGAAAACGCGGCGGGGTAGGGGGAAGGTGTGGGCAAAGGGAGCGTCCGGCTGATGGCTGACGGGCTGTGCTTTTCTCCCCTCCGGCCAGGTCTCGAGGAGACGGGGAAGGGGCTCTCCTCCCCCGCCCTCGGCCGAAAGCAGCTTTGCGCGACCCCGGTGCCAGGGAGGCCGGACCCCCGCGGAGGTAGCCCAGTGATGAGCCGCCGCCGCCGCCGCCGCCGCCGCCGCCGCCGCCTCCGAGCCGGGAGGGACCCGATCAGGTACCGGGCACGACCGACGGGCGGGGAACGTGCGAGGGCCGCGCGACCCCTCGGCCGCCCGTCACGGCAGAGCCGGACTAACCGGGACGAACCGGCTTTTGCTCGAATGTCGGTGGATCGAGAAGAGGCCCTGCCCGGGAGCGACAGGGTGCAGGGCCACCACCCGCCAGGCTCTGCAGCCGCCCGCCCTCCTTCGGCGGGCGGGCCGGCCGGGCTCGCCACGGCAGACGGGACGGGACGGGACGGGACGGGGGCCGCCGCCACCTCTGCCCGGTCCGCGGCCCCTGACGGCGAGACAAAGAATTAAAAAAAGGCAAGGGGGGGTGGGGGTTGGGGGGTGGGGGGTGGGGGGGGGGGGCTGGGGAGGAAAGACCGAGAAAATAAATAGATAAGGAAATGGTAATACAAAAGGCACGGGGTGCGGGCGTTGCGCTTCCTAACACAGAACTCGTCTGGGACAGGGGCGGGTGGGCGGTCTGCAGGGAGGCCGGCGGGGCAGGGCCGGCTTAGGACAGAGATTAAGCTGTCGCTCCCCGCCAATTGTTGAGAGAACCTAACGTGCGCCGGCCCTACGGTTGAGGAACGTAGGGAAGGATTAACGAACCACGGGTGACTCAGGCGTGAATTAATAGTTTTCGACAGGGCGATACGGGCCGACTTCTGCCGGAATGAATTAACGTCCGCCGGGTCGAGCTCACGTTCGTAACGAACGACTCGGTCGAGAACGAGCGCCAGGCGAGGAACGGGAGCCGGCCTAGGGAAGGCGCGCGCGCGTCATCCTCGGTAATTGCTTAACAAGTAAGCATCGCTCGATCGCAAAGGGCGACAACGAGGTGAGTAAGACTGACTGGCGCGGCGTAAGAGCTAATGAACAATTAACGCGTGATCACGCAGGGGCCGGAGAACGCTGACGTTAACCAAGAGCGTCGCAAGGTCCTAAAGGAGCGCCGCAATCGAACTTTAGGAGTCGGTAGTTCATCATACTTCTTACTACTAATCGAGTCACATTCAATCCGCGACGATCCGCTGGTACGTACGTACGTACGTACGTACGTACTCCTTCTCCGGCTATCAATGAAGGGGTGCACACCTAGCGTGCATGAACGAATGAGTTTTGTTATTTAATGGACTGCCAGAAAGAGTATTACCGCGCAGCGTTAAATCAGTCGGTAGGTGACGATCCATAAACGATACAAACCAGCCTTGCTCGTCAACCGTTAATAACTTAAATCGATGACGATTCATAGCGTATCGATTATTCTGTATTCGTTTAGGAGTGAATCCCACGCCAACGGTGCTACGCGGTACCCCGGTGGCCACCGACTCGTCCAGAGACGAGAGAGCAGCGTCGGCGCCTCTCCCCGAAGAAGTCGTTACCGATAAAGTACACCGACTGCGGGTAACGAGTTGCTCTCACGTTTTTGACGCGTGCCTGCCTGCCCGCCCGCCTGCGTGGTAAAAGACAAGATGCCAGACATAATAAATTTTTAAAAAGTGGAATCACGGAGCAGTCTTAATAAATCAATCAGGACCGGCCCGGAACGCGGCCAGGGAGTGCAGGCCGACCCCGCGGCGTGGCCAGGTTTACCCGGAGGCACAGGTAAGGAGGCCAAGCCTCCCCCGGAGGATCAGCTAGGGACAGCAGGTCTACCCTGGAGCGCCAGTAGGGGTACCGATACTACCCCGGAGGATCAAGTAGGGACGCCAGGCCTACCCCGGAACATGAGGTAGGGGTACCGGGCCTACCCCGGCGGGGGGGGGGGGGGGGGCGGGTCAGGTAGGGAGGGCGGGTCTAACCCCGTGTGCCCGTAGGGACGGCAGGCGTACCCCGGAGTACCGATGAGGGTTACGGGTACTACGCCGGAGTACCGGGTCGGGGTACGGGTACTACCCCGGAGCGCCGGGCGGGGGTACCGGTGCTACCCCGGAGTACCGATGAGGGTTACGGGTACTACCCCGGAGCGCCGGGCGGGGGCACCGGTGCTACCCCGGAGTACCGGGTCGGGGTACGGGTACTACCCCGGAGCGCCGGGCGGGGGTACCGGTGCTACCCCGGAGTACCGATGAGGGTTACGGGTACTACCCCGGAGCGCCGGGCGGGGGTACCGGTGCTACCCCGGAGTACCGGGTCGGGGTACGGG
>NW_027212557.1:512500-515000 GCF_947461875.1 Haliaeetus albicilla
CTTCTCTCTCCCCACCGCCGCGCCAGGCCCGACCGGCTCGACGAACCCTGACGGCCCCGGCGGGACGAGCTCCGCCCAGCGGGTGCTCCGGGAGCGGGGAGCTTCGGAGCGCTCCCCGAGTCTCGATTTAGGGGGACGAAGGCCCTTGGCAGCCGCCGCCGCCGGGCTGCGGGGAACGACTCCCCGGGCCCGGGGCCGCGCGCGCGCGGGCCTGCGAGGCACCCCAGCCGCGCCGCTGCGACCGCCGCCCCGCCGCGAGGCGAGGGGCGGCGGCACAGACGGGCGATTGATCGTCAAGCGACGCTCAGACAGGCGTAGCCCCGGGAGGAACCCGGGGCCGCAAGTGCGTTCGAAGTGTCGATGATCAATGTGTCCTGCAATTCACATTAATTCTCGCAGCTAGCTGCGTTCTTCATCGACGCACGAGCCGAGTGATCCACCGCTAAGAGTTGTCTGGCTTTCGGCACCGCCCCGCACGCGCGAGGGGGCCAGGACCGCTCGCCACAGGCAAGCGGCCCCTCCGGAGGATGGCCCACCGCCCGCCCGCCCACCCCCCTCCGCACGCGCGGAGGGGGCACGGCGCAGCACGACGGAGAAGCCGCGCCTCTGCTGACCGTACAAGCACACACAGAGAAAGGGGGGGGAAAGGAACGGAAAACTCCGAACGGCAAGGCTGGGGAGCCCGCGCTCCCGACCGACCTGGGAAATGCCTTGCTGGCGTCGGAGGCGGCCCAGGCGCACGGGCTCGGCCCGGCCTCTGGGCAGAGGCAGCGATGCACCCGACCGCGCGCGGCCTGCCCACCACGCTCCGGACAACACGGCTGCTGCTGCTGGGCAGCAGCGGGGAGCCCCACCGGCCCCGCACGCGCCTCCGTGCCAGCTGCGCCGCACTACGACAGCCAGCTCCCCCGGGCTCGTCCCGACGGCAACTCCGCGGCCACGCCAACGGCTCCAAGAGGCGGCAACCGCCAGAGCCGGCGACGCACCGCCCGCGGCCTGCCGGACGGCACCCGCTGCCGCACCAGAGCGGCTGCCCTCCCGGAACCACCGCCACCGCTTCTCGCCTCGGCCCCTTCCACGGGCACGCCCCAGGTGGAAGGCGGACGGCGCTAAGCCGGGGACAGCGCCCGCTCTCCCCGTTTCCACGCGGAGACCGCGCGTGGGGTGCCCCCGCCCGCCCCCGCCCACCTGCCCGGCGCGGCCGGGAAGCGCGACGGGGAAGCGGCGGGCAGGGCCCGGGACAGGACAGCCGCGGCCGGCAGCGAGCGCCCTCCGGCCGACCGACAGGCCGAGCGGCGCCGCCAACGCTCAGCCGGGATGCCGCCCTTGCCAGCAGCCAGTGGCGGGAGACCGCCGAGCACTCGCCAGGGCGAGGGGGAGAACGGAGCGCAGCGCGGCGCAGCGCTGCGACGGAGGCGCGGCGGCCCGGCAGCCGCCCAGCGAGCCCCCACCGCGGGGACCCGCCACCCCGGGCAGTGAGCCCGCGCTCACGCCGGGGTCGCCCGTTTCGAGGCAGGCAGGCCGGCTACGGCCGACCGCACCGCGGTCTCCACCGAGACCGGACCGCGGAGAGGAGGGGGCAGCGGGACCCCTCCCCGGCACGGCTGCCCGCGGGATGAGCACGGGCGGCAGCCCACCAGGGGCCTTCGTGGGAGGAACTCCCGGCCCCTTTAAGGCACCGCCGCCCGGCCGCCCCCCGGGTCGCATCGAGCCGCCCGCGTCTTTAAACCTCCGCCCGGCTCCACGGCCTTCGACCCCCGGGCTCACCGAGGGAGGGCCGCGGAGGCGCGGACGCTAGGTACCTGGCCCTGGGGTGAGGGAAACGACCTGCAGGCCCCGCGGGGGTGCCTCCCCCGCTGCCGCCCTCGGGGGAGCGTCCGCCCGCGGGGGCGCGCCCGACATCCACCGCCACCACCACGTCCTCCTTCCCGGGGCCCGGGGTTTCCCTCAGTAGCCCGGCGCTGCGCCCGGGAGGAGAGCCGTGGCTCGGGCCGCCCGCTGGCGCGGGACACAGCCCGGCGGGGGCCTTGCCCACCAGAGGAGGCGGCGGCAGAGCCCCCCCCGCCCCGGCTCCCTCGTGGGGAGAGGTGCGGGGGGGGGCGCCGCCGCCACCCCACCCGGCGCCGCGCACCCGCCCGGAATGCCCGGAGGCCTTTCCCCTGCGCGGCCGGCCGGGCTGCTCCGCAGCAGCCCGACACGGTGCGGGCAGGGTCGCGGGAGACGCCTCCCGCGACCCCGGAGGACCCTCTCCTCTCGCGCCGCTCGCGCCCTGCTGCCCCGTCCTCATCGCCGCTCGCCGCTTCCTCCTCCTGCCCGAGCGGGCTCGGCCGGCGGGGCTCGTCACACCCCGCGCCGGCGGCCCCCCTTCCCGCGCGCTGCCGCCCGCGCTCTGACCGGGGCGCCCCTCTTGGCCCCGAGGGCCGCGCCCCAAACCCTCCCCGGCAGCGGACCGCCGTCGGGCGAGGCGGGGCCGGTCCCCGGAGAAGGGCGCCGGCCGGCG
>NW_027212557.1:520000-530000 GCF_947461875.1 Haliaeetus albicilla
CCGGCGGCGGCCGCGGCGGGCTGGACGCTCACGGGCAGCTGCCCTCGCATATCCCAGCGCTCACCTTTGCCATCATCGGGCCCTCCGGGGCCGGGGGAAAGCCGAGGCAGGCTCGACTCCGCCCGGTCTTCCAGCGTTCGAGTGCCGGTGGCCACCACCGGCCACCGGGCTTTGCCCTGCGGAATCCACCTTTGCACCTCTCGCACCACTCGGTCAACAGCCACCGCAGCCTGCCAGACCCTCGCAGGCACCCGGCTGGCTTACTCGAAAAACACCGGGAGACAAACAGGCCGAACGGAGAAACAACGAGCCGAACCACCAGGGAAACCACCACCACAACGGCCGCCCAGCGCCCCACTTCGCCGGCTGAGCCGTAGGCCTTGCAGCCGCTCACTAGCGCTGCTCCGTGCACCAGTCACCACCAGCTCCTATAGTACGGAGGATCACGTCCCCGCCCCCGGCCGGCTCCAAGAGTGCGGTCCCTGCCCACCGGGGAGACCTGCCAATGAGACCGACTTTTACGATGACGTAACTGGAGGCAGCGAAAAACAGCGACCCCTTCGCCAGCTCCGAGAAAGTGGTGGGGCTATCAGGTCTACCTCACAGCCCCCGAAATGCGACTAAGTCCCGCCGGAGCCGGGTAGACCTGACAGCCCTTTTCACCGGCCGCTCCGGCGGCGACACCCCGCGTCCTCCGGGCGCCGCCGGCGGCCGCGCCGGCCTCCGGAGCCGGGTAGACCTGGCGGCCGGCCGCGGAGCCGGGTAGACCTGGCGGCCGGCCGCGGAGCCGGGTAGACCTGGCGGCCCTTTTCACCGGCCGCTCCGGCGGCGACACCCCGCGTCCTCCGGGCGCCGCCGGCGGCCGCGCCGGCCTCCGGAGCCGGGTAGACCTGGCGGCCGGCCGCGGAGCCGGGTAGACCTGGCGGCCCTTTTCACCGGCCGCTCCGGCGGCGACACCCCGCGTCCTCCGGGCGCCGCCGGCGGCCGCGCCGGCCTCCGGAGCCGGGTAGACCTGGCGGCCGGCCGCGGAGCCGGGTAGACCTGGCGGCCCTTTTCACCGGCCGCTCCGGCGGCGACACCCCGCGTCCTCCGGGTGCCGCCGGCGGCCGCGCCGGCCTCCGGAGCCGGGTAGACCTGGCGGCCGGCCGCGGAGCCGGGTAGACCTGGCGGCCCTTTTCACCGGCCGCTCCGGCGGCGACACCCCGCGTCCTCCGGGCGCCGCCGGCGGCCGCGCCGGCCTCCGGAGCCGGGTAGACCTGGCGGCCGGCCGCGGAGCCGGGTAGACCTGGCGGCCCTTTTCACCGGCCGCTCCGGCGGCGACACCCCGCGTCCTCCGGGCGCCGCCGGCGGCCGCGCCGGCCTCCGGAGCCGGGTAGACCTGGCGGCCCTTTTCACCGGCCGCTCCGGCGGCGACACCCCGCGTCCTCCGGGCGCCGCCGGCGGCCGCGCCGGCCTCCGGAGCCGGGTAGACCTGGCGGCCGGCCGCGGAGCCGGGTAGACCTGGCGGCCCTTTTCACCGGCCGCTCCGGCGGCGACACCCCGCGTCCTCCGGGCGGTGGGGCTATCAGGTCTACCTCACAGCCCCCGAAATGCGACTAAGTCCCGCCGGAGCCGGGTAGACCTGACAGCCCTTTTCACCGGCCGCTCCGGCGGCGACACCCCGCGTCCTCCGGGCGCCGCCGGCGGCCGCGCCGGCCTCCGGAGCCGGGTAGACCTGGCGGCCGGCCGCGGAGCCGGGTAGACCTGGCGGCCGGCCGCGGAGCCGGGTAGACCTGGCGGCCCTTTTCACCGGCCGCTCCGGCGGCGACACCCCGCGTCCTCCGGGCGCCGCCGGCGGCCGCGCCGGCCTCCGGAGCCGGGTAGACCTGGCGGCCGGCCGCGGAGCCGGGTAGACCTGGCGGCCGGCCGCGGAGCCGGGTAGACCTGACGGCCCTTTTCACCGGCCGCTCCGGCGGCGACACCCCGCGTCCTCCGGGCGCCGCCGGCGGCCGCGCCGGCCTCCGGAGCCGGGTAGACCTGGCGGCCGGCCGCGGAGCCGGGTAGACCTGGCGGCCCTTTTCACCGGCCGCTCCGGCGGCGACACCCCGCGTCCTCCGGGCGCCGCCGGCGGCCGCGCCGGCCTCCGGAGCCGGGTAGACCTGGCGGCCGGCCGCGGAGCCGGGTAGACCTGGCGGCCCTTTTCACCGGCCGCTCCGGCGGCGACACCCCGCGTCCTCCGGGCGCCGCCGGCGGCCGCGCCGGCCTCCGGAGCCGGGTAGACCTGGCGGCCGGCCGCGGAGCCGGGTAGACCTGGCGGCCGGCCGCGGAGCCGGGTAGACCTGGCGGCCCTTTTCACCGGCCGCTCCGGCGGCGACACCCCGCGTCCTCCGGGCGCCGCCGGCGGCCGCGCCGGCCTCCGGAGCCGGGTAGACCTGGCGGCCGTTCGGTGCTCCTTGGGGGGGGGGGGGGGGGGGGGGCAGGTGCGCCTGATTTTGTTTCGTTTTTTCCGTGTGTTTTTTTTTTTTTCTTTTTCTTTTGAGATTTGAGCTAAATCTGATAAAAGGGCCACCCCGTCCCGGTTTCTCCTGGACGGCATTTCTTTCCCCCTCCCCTTCCCACGTTTGAACCACTTCTATAACAAGGGAGCATGTTTAAACGTCCTGTCTGATGCAAGAGTTATTTCACCTTTATTGATTTCGGTAGGAAATACCAACACAATATTAACAAAAAACAGTTTTTCAAAGAATTTTTGTTTTCTGACCCCCTCCTTCCACCCTCGTCGTTCTCATGCACGTGCACGCACCTACTCCGACCCGGTGGCTGCCAGGCACTTGCCAGCTTCACCACACCAGCCAGCCCCCCCGCTCCGCCGACGCCGCCCCCTCCCTCCCCCCCATTCTCTCGGCGGGGGACCGGGCAGAGGCGGCAGCCCCCGGCACAAACTGCCCAGCTCCCCGGCGCGAGTTCGCTGTTCACTGGGTGCCTTCAGGACTGGTCGCCCCTTGCCAGGTTCAGGTTCGGGTCCACGGCGCTGCTGGGCGCTCGCCGACTTTTGGTTTTGTTTTTTGCGGTCTTGGAGGTTTTTTTTGGGGGTGGGGTGTTGTTTTTAATTCCCCCCCCCCCGCCTTTTTTTTTTTTTTTTTTTTTTGGCGTTTTACTTTTTTTGAATAAAATAAATACTTTAAAATACATGTCTGCGATCCTGCAGGCACCGCCACCTCCCCCCCCCCCCCCCCCCCCCCCGCGACACACGCGCGCTCAGAGGCGCGCGCACACACATACGGAGAGCGACGCAGGCACACACAGATACAGGCACCCCTGCACGGCTGTGCTCCCCCTCCCTCCCCGCGCTGCAGTCCCGGACCTGCAGGCCAGTAGGTGCAGCCCCCCCCCCCCCGCCGCCCCCGGCCCCCCGGCCCCCACCCGATCGCAGACTCTCCGGCGCCCCGGAGACGGGGGGGGTGGGGGGATTGGGGGGCGGGTGTCTGGGTGGGGCGGTCTGCAGCCCGGCAACGGGGCCCCCGGCAACTGTGTTTTTTCCCGCCACGGCTAACGGTCTGCTGCTCAGTCGTGGCGGCAGCAGCGGAGGGGAAAGGAGGCTAGCAAAGAGGGGGGCGAGAGCGGCTGGCGAGCAAGGCGGGGAGCCTGGCGCAGAGGTAGGCTGGCGAGGGGGGATGGTGTGTCTTTTCGGAGAAGACTTCTGTTTGGATCGGTTGGACTTGTTTTTTTTTTTTTTTTTACTTCTGTCCCCCGTCCCTGTCCGTCCGTCCCGTCCCGTCCCGTCCCCCCCCCCCCCAGTCGTTTAGTTTTCCACCCGCGGAGGGGGCGGGCAGGAGTGCAGCAGGGCGAGTGCGTGGCTGACTGAGAAAGAAAGGCGGGAGCGGGGCCACGGGTGCGGCAGGATAGGGTACTCGGCAGCTGGGGTTTAGAGACGGCACGGCACCGGGTGGCTCCCCTCTGCCGCCCGGGCACGGAGCCGGCAGGGACGCCGCAGGGTCCTAAAGTCTCCCGCCGTCCATGCCCGGAGCGGCAAACCTGCTGGCGGGAGGGCGGGAGCGGGGCCACGGGTGCGGCAGGATAGGGTACTCGGCAGCTGGGGTCTAGAGACGGCACGGCACCGGGGGCTCCCCTCTGCCGCCCGGGCACGGAGCCGGCAGGGACGCCGCAGGGTCCTAAAGTCTCCCGCCTTCCATCCCCGGGGCGGCAAGCCTGGTGGCGGAAGGGGGGAGCAGGGCCAGCCAGGCTCGGCGCGAACTGCGTGGCGCGGGGCGGGGGGGGGGGGGTGTCGGCCCGGGGGCCTGTTTCGGAGGCGGGGGGGGGTGCGCGCGCGCACGCGTTTGAGCGCACGACTGTGAGCGGGGCAGCGGGTGGAGGGTTTGGGCTGAGGGGGCCGGTTGCGGGGGGGGTCCGGGGGGGTGCGCGCATGTGTGTAGGCACGTGCGAGTGGGTGGGGTGGCGGGCGGGAGGCTTGGGGCGGGGACTCGTTTGGGGGGGGGGGGGCAGTGCGTGCGTGCGCGTGCACGCGTGAGCGCACGTGTGTGAGCGAGGCGGCGGGCGGGTGGTTCGGACCGGGCGGGGGGGGGGGGGGGGGGCCTGTTCGGGAGCGCGCGAGCGCACGTGGGTGAGTGCGGCAGCGGGCGGAAGGTTCGGCCGGCGGCCCTGTTTGGGGGAGGGGGGGCGCGCGCGCGCGCGCGTCTAAGGGCGGGTGAGCGGCTGCAGCAGCAGGCGGTGGGCGTTTGGGCCGGGGGCCTGTTTTGGCGGGGTGCGGGCGCGCACGCAGATGGAAATGAGAAAGGTTTGTAACGGTGTGGCTAACGCCGCTTTCTCTGTTACAGCCCGGGTGGTCGGCCGCTTCGACGTCCGGCCTGCGCCCGTGCCTGCCTACGGGCGGTGCGCTCGGCTCCCGGTCGGACCCGTCCCTGGGAAAGCAGCAGCCGCGTGCCTCGGCCTGGGCAGAGACCTGGGCCTCCAGGGCCCCAGCCAGGGCTGCCGGAGAGGCGCGCCGCGCTTCTAACAGAGGGGCGTCAGCGGCTCCGTCGCCGGCGGGATGCGTTCGAGCGGTGAGGACGGTCCCAGCGGCCTTAGGTGGTGGTGGGGGGGCCCGCTCCTTCAGCGACGGGAGCGGGGGGAAACGGCCCCGGGGTGGGCCGGTCAGCCGGCACGGCGGCCACGCGAGCTCATCGTCTCCGAGGACGCTCGGCTAAGTCGGCCTTGGCCGCAGGGACCGCGTGTCAGGCAGCCGACTGACTTTCTGCAGAGGCCTGCGAGACCGCCGTCCCTCGGAGGCCGGCCGTGTCCTTGGAGAGGCTATCTCGGGATGGGGGCCCGTCCGGAGAAAACGCGGCGGGGTAGGGGGAAGGTGTGGGCAAAGGGAGCGTCCGGCTGATGGCTGACGGGCTGTGCTTTTCTCCCCTCCGGCCAGGTCTCGAGGAGACGGGGAAGGGGCTCTCCTCCCCCGCCCTCGGCCGAAAGCAGCTTTGCGCGACCCCGGTGCCAGGGAGGCCGGACCCCCGCGGAGGTAGCCCAGTGATGAGCCGCCGCCGCCGCCTCCGAGCCGGGAGGGACCCGATCAGGTACCGGGCACGACCGACGGGCGGGGAACGTGCGAGGGCCGCGCGACCCCTCGGCCGCCCGTCACGGCAGAGCCGGACTAACCGGGACGAACCGGCTTTTGCTCGAATGTCGGTGGATCGAGAAGAGGCCCTGCCCGGGAGCGACAGGGTGCAGGGCCACCACCCGCCAGGCTCTGCAGCCGCCCGCCCTCCTTCGGCGGGCGGGCCGGCCGGGCTCGCCACGGCAGACGGGACGGGACGGGACGGGACGGGACGGGGGCCGCCGCCACCTCTGCCCGGTCCGCGGCCCCTGACGGCGAGACAAAGAATTAAAAAAAGGCAAGGGGGGGTGGGGGTTGGGGGGTGGGGGCTGGGGAGGAAAGACCGAGAAAATAAATAGATAAGGAAATGGTAATACAAAAGGCACGGGGTGCGGGCGTTGCGCTTCCTAACACAGAACTCGTCTGGGACAGGGGCGGGTGGGCGGTCTGCAGGGAGGCCGGCGGGGCAGGGCCGGCTTAGGACAGAGATTAAGCTGTCGCTCCCCGCCAATTGTTGAGAGAACCTAACGTGCGCCGGCCCTACGGCTGAGGAACGTAGGGAAGGATTAACGAACCACGGGTGACTCAGGCGTGAATTAATAGTTTTCGACAGGGCGATACGGGCCGACTTCTGCCGGAATGAATTAACGTCCGCCGGGTCGAGCTCACGTTCGTAACGAACGACTCGGTCGAGAACGAGCGCCAGGCGAGGAACGGGAGCCGGCCTAGGGAAGGCGCGCGCGCGTCATCCTCGGTAATTGCTTAACAAGTAAGCATCGCTCGATCGCAAAGGGCGACAACGAGGTGAGTAAGACTGACTGACGCGGCGTAAGAGCTAATGAACAATTAACGCGTGATCACGCAGGGGCCGGAGAACGCTGACGTTAACCAAGAGCGTCGCAAGGTCCTAAAGGAGCGCCGCAATCGAACTTTAGGAGTCGGTAGTTCATCATACTTCTTACTACTAATCGAGTCACATTCAATCCGCGACGATCCGCTGGTACGTACGTACGTACGTACGTACGTACGTACTCCTTCTCCGGCTATCAATGAAGGGGTGCACACCTAGCGTGCATGAACGAATGAGTTTTGTTATTTAATGGACTGCCAGAAAGAGTATTACCGCGCAGCGTTAAATCAGTCGGTAGGTGACGATCCATAAACGATACAAACCAGCCTTGCTCGTCAACCGTTAATAACTTAAATCGATGACGATTCATAGCGTATCGATTATTCTGTATTCGTTTAGGAGTGAATCCCACGCCAACGGTGCTACGCGGTACCCCGGTGGCCACCGACTCGTCCAGAGACGAGAGAGCAGCGTCGGCGCCTCTCCCCGAAGAAGTCGTTACCGATAAAGTACACCGACTGCGGGTAACGAGTTGCTCTCACGTTTTTGACGCGTGCCTGCCTGCCCGCCCGCCTGCGTGGTAAAAGACAAGATGCCAGACATAATAAATTTTTAAAAAGTGGAATCACGGAGCAGTCTTAATAAATCAATCAGGACCGGCCCGGAACGCGGCCAGGGAGTGCAGGCCGACCCCGCGGCGTGGCCAGGTTTACCCGGAGGCACAGGTAAGGAGGCCAAGCCTCCCCCGGAGGATCAGCTAGGGACAGCAGGTCTACCCTGGAGCGCCAGTAGGGGTACCGATACTACCCCGGAGGATCAAGTAGGGACGCCAGGCCTACCCCGGAACATGAGGTAGGGGTACCGGGCCTACCCCGGCGCGGGGCGGGGGGGGGGGGGGGGGGGGGGCGGGTCAGGTAGGGAGGGCGGGTCTAACCCCGTGTGCCCGTAGGGACGGCAGGCGTACCCCGGAGTACCGATGAGGGTTACGGGTACTACCCCGGAGCGCCGGGCGGGGGTACCGGTGCTACCCCGGAGTACCGATGAGGGTTACGGGTACTACCCCGGAGCGCCGGGCGGGGGTACCGGTGCTACCCCGGAGTACCGATGAGGGTTACGGGTACTACCCCGGAGCGCCGGGCGGGGGTACCGGTGCTACCCCGGAGTACCGGGTCGGGGTACGGGTACTACCCCGGAGCGCCGGGCGGGGGTACCGGTGCTACCCCGGAGTACCGGGTCGGGGTACGGGTACTACCCAGGAGCGCCGGGCGGGGGTACCGGTGCTAGGCCGGAGTACCGATGAGGGTTACGGGTACTACCCCGGAGCGCCGGGCGGGGGTACCGGTGCTACCCCGGAGTACCGGGTCGGGGTATGGGTACTACCCCGGAGCGCCGGGCGGGGGTACCGGTGCTACCCCGGAGTACCGGGTCGGGGTATGGGTACTACCCCGGAGCGCCGGGCGGGGGTACCGGTGCTACCCCGGAGTACCGGGTCGGGGTACGGGTACTACCCCGGAGCGCCGGGCGGGGGTACCGGTGCTACGCCGGAGTACCGATGAGGGTTACGGGTACTACCCCGGAGCGCCGGGCGGGGGTACCGGTGCTACCCCGGAGTACCGGGTCGGGGTACGGGTACTACCCCGGAGCGCCGGGCGGGGGTACCGGTGCTACGCCGGAGTACCGATGAGGGTTACGGGTACTACCCCGGAGCGCCGGGCGGGGGTACCGGTGCTACCCCGGAGTACCGGGTCGGGGTACGGGTACTACCCCGGAGCGCCGGGCGGGGGTACCGGTGCTACCCCGGAGTACCGATGAGGGTTACGGGTACTACCCCGGAGCGCCGGGCGGGGGTACCGGTGCTACCCCGGAGTACCGGGTCGGGGTACGGGTACTACCCCGGAGCGCCGGGCGGGGGTACCGGTGCTACCCCGGAGTACCGGGTCGGGGTACGGGTACTACCCAGGAGCGCCGGGCGGGGGTACCGGTGCTAGGCCGGAGTACCGATGAGGGTTACGGGTACTACCCCGGAGCGCCGGGCGGGGGTACCGGTGCTACCCCGGAGTACCGGGTCGGGGTATGGGTACTACCCCGGAGCGCCGGGCGGGGGTACCGGTGCTACCCCGGAGTACCGGGTCGGGGTATGGGTACTACCCCGGAGCGCCGGGCGGGGGTACCGGTGCTACCCCGGAGTACCGGGTCGGGGTACGGGTACTACCCCGGAGCGCCGGGCGGGGGTACCGGTGCTACGCCGGAGTACCGATGAGGGTTACGGGTACTACCCCGGAGCGCCGGGCGGGGGTACCGGTGCTACCCCGGAGTACCGGGTCGGGGTACGGGTACTACCCCGGAGCGCCGGGCGGGGGTACCGGTGCTACGCCGGAGTACCGATGAGGGTTACGGGTACTACCCCGGAGCGCCGGGCGGGGGTACCGGTGCTACCCCGGAGTACCGGGTCGGGGTACGGGTACTACCCCGGAGCGCCGGGCGGGGGTACCGGTGCTACGCCGGAGTACCGATGAGGGTTACGGGTACTACCCCGGAGCGCCGGGCGGGGGTACCGGTGCTACCCCGGAGTACCGGGTCGGGGTACGGGTACTACCCCGGAGCGCCGGGCGGGGGTACCGGTGCTACCCCGGAGTACCGGGTCGGGGTACGGGTACTACCCAGGAGCGCCGGGCGGGGGTACCGGTGCTAGGCCGGAGTACCGATGAGGGTTACGGGTACTACCCCGGAGCGCCGGGCGGGGGTACCGGTGCTACCCCGGAGTACCGGGTCGGGGTATGGGTACTACCCCGGAGCGCCGGGCGGGGGTACCGGTGCTACCCCGGAGTACCGGGTCGGGGTATGGGTACTACCCCGGAGCGCCGGGCGGGGGTACCGGTGCTACCCCGGAGTACCGGGTCGGGGTACGGGTACTACCCCGGAGCGCCGGGCGGGGGTACCGGTGCTACGCCGGAGTACCGATGAGGGTTACGGGTACTACCCCGGAGCGCCGGGCGGGGGTACCGGTGCTACCCCGGAGTACCGGGTCGGGGTACGGGTACTACCCCGGAGCGCCGGGCGGGGGTACCGGTGCTACGCCGGAGTACCGATGAGGGTTACGGGTACTACCCCGGAGCGCCGGGCGGGGGTACCGGTGCTACCCCGGAGTACCGGGTCGGGGTACGGGTACTACCCCGGAGCGCCGGGCGGGGGTACCGGTGCTACGCCGGAGTACCGATGAGGGTTACGGGTACTACCCCGGAGCGCCGGGCGGGGGTACCGGTGCTACCCCGGAGTACCGGGTCGGGGTACGGGTACTACCCCGGAGCGTCGGGATGGAACGCGAAGCTGAGTCCGGAGCATCAGGTAGGGATGCCAGGACTGCTCTGGAGAGTCAGGTAAGGAAGCCAGGTCTACCCGGTCCCGCGCCAGCAGGGAGGCCAGGTCTACCCCGGACCGCGCGAGCAGGGAGGCCAGGTCTACCCCGGACCGCGCGAGCAGGGAGGCCAGGTCTACCCGGTCCCGCGCGAGCAGGGAGGCCAGGTCTACCCCGGACCGCGTGAGCAGGGAGGCCAGGTCTACCCGGTCCCGCGCGAGCA
>NW_027212557.1:542500-552500 GCF_947461875.1 Haliaeetus albicilla
AACGGGAAGCGAATTGGAAAGGAGACCACCCTGCCTGAACACCGGACACTGCCGTGACTCCCTATTACGGGGAGCACAGAAGAGCCGGCCCGCCGAGGGCCCTCTCCGACGCGACCCGAACGGCCTCATCGATCAGTGAGGAAAGGGAAAAGGGGAAGGAGCGGAGGCCCCACGGCCACGAGTCCTGGGACAGCGACGGCCACTCACACCCGTCGCCACCCGGGGGCGGACGGCAGGTGCGGAGGCTCTGCGTGCGAGTGAGAGGGCAACGTCTGCGGAGAGGTGCAACGCCGGCCTGAACACCGGCAGAGCCGGCCCGCCGGGAAGCCCCTCCGACGCGCCCTAAACGCCTCATCGATCAGTAAGGGAAGGGAAAGAAGGAAGGAGCGGAGGCCCCACGGCCACGGGTCCTGGGACAGCGACGGCCACTCGCACCCGTCACCACCCGTGGGTGGATGGCAGGTGCGGGGGCTCTGCGTGCGAGTGAGGGCAACGCCTGCGAGAGGTGCTCCAACGGCCTGAACACCGGCAGAGCCGGCCCGCCGTGGAGGCTCTCCGACGCACCCGAGGACGCCTCAGCGGGCGCTGCCTGTGGGTCTGGATCAGTCAAATCGGGGAGGGGCGGGTGCCACGGGCCACCCGGCTCCAGACAGCGATTCCCTTGAGGGAGGTCAACGGAACTGGGGGAAGGCCACGGCAGGCTCAACTCCCCCAGCTCTTCCAGCGTTCGAGTGCCGGCAACCACCACCGGCTGCCGGTCTTTGCCCGCCCCACAGGCAACCGCTTGCCATCGCGGGGGGGGTTGGAAAAAGGAAACGCGCCTGGACCCATGCCACACACGGGTGTTCGGGGCCGGGGAATGCCACAGAAGCTAGACAACCCCAGCCGCCTGCGTTCGGCTTAGCCAGCCACCAGGTACGGCCGCAATTTTCTTCCCGCTTTGCGGGCTCCAGCTTATGGCCAGAGAAAACGCGAAGAGGTGCCGCCACCTCTAACCCGGTACAGCGCTGCAGACCTTTCCACCGAGCCCTCCTGCAACCAGGCAAGCCGGGGCAGGCCGGACACCACAGGCCGCCCACTCATGGCTCATGCCGGCAAAAACAGGACGAGGCGCTGCGGCCTCTCGCCTGTGCCATCATCGGGCCCTCGGGGGCTGGGGGAAGCTGCGGCACATGCACGAGAACCCCCCAGCCGTCTGCATCCGGCTGCCGGCCACGGGACCGGCTGCCGCTTGCGCTCTGCCCAATACGTGCATGGGCTCTGGCTTAAGACCAGAGAAAACGCGATGAGGTGCCGCCACCTCTAACCCGGTACAGCACTGCAGACCTTTCCACCGAGCCCTCCTGCAACCAGGCAAGCCGGGGCAGGCCGGACACCACAGGCCGCCCACTCATGGCTCATGCCGGCAAAAACAGGACGAGGCGCTGCGGCCTCTCGCCTGTGCCATCATCGGGCCCTCGGGGGCTGGGGGAAGCTGCGGCACGCACGAGACCCCCCAGCCGTCTGCATCCAGCTGCCGCTCTGCGCGCTCCAGCTTAAGGCCAGAGAAAAAAGGACGAGGTGCCGCCACCTCGCCCGCCCATCACCA
Source organism: Haliaeetus albicilla (assembly GCF_947461875.1). Taxonomy (NCBI): domain Eukaryota; kingdom Metazoa; phylum Chordata; class Aves; order Accipitriformes; family Accipitridae; genus Haliaeetus; species Haliaeetus albicilla. Next base: position 544,089 of record NW_027212557.1, read on the forward strand.
GGCCCTCAGGAGCCGGCGGCGGCCGCGGCGGGCTGGACGCTCACGGGCAGCTGCCCTCGCATATCCCAGCGCTCACCTTTGCCATCATCGGGCCCTCCGGGGCCGGGGGAAAGCCGAGGCAGGCTCGACTCCGCCCGGTCTTCCAGCGTTCGAGTGCCGGTGGCCACCACCGGCCACCGGGCTTTGCCCTGCGGAATCCACCTTTGCACCTCTCGCACCACTCGGTCAACAGCCACCGCAGCCTGCCAGACCCTCGCAGGCACCCGGCTGGCTTACTCGAAAAACACCGGGAGACAAACAGGCCGAACGGAGAAACAACGAGCCGAACCACCAGGGAAACCACCACCACAACGGCCGCCCAGCGCCCCACTTCGCCGGCTGAGCCGTAGGCCTTGCAGCCGCTCACTAGCGCTGCTCCGTGCACCAGTCACCACCAGCTCCTATAGTACGGAGGATCACGTCCCCGCCCCCGGCCGGCTCCAAGAGTGCGGTCCCTGCCCACCGGGGAGACCTGCCAATGAGACCGACTTTTACGATGACGTAACTGGAGGCAGCGAAAAACAGCGACCCCTTCGCCAGCTCCGAGAAAGTGGTGGGGCTATCAGGTCTACCTCACAGCCCCCGAAATGCGACTAAGTCCCGCCGGAGCCGGGTAGACCTGACAGCCCTTTTCACCGGCCGCTCCGGCGGCGACACCCCGCGTCCTCCGGGCGCCGCCGGCGGCCGCGCCGGCCTCCGGAGCCGGGTAGACCTGGCGGCCGGCCGCGGAGCCGGGTAGACCTGGCGGCCGGCCGCGGAGCCGGGTAGACCTGGCGGCCCTTTTCACCGGCCGCTCCGGCGGCGACACCCCGCGTCCTCCGGGCGCCGCCGGCGGCCGCGCCGGCCTCCGGAGCCGGGTAGACCTGGCGGCCGGCCGCGGAGCCGGGTAGACCTGGCGGCCCTTTTCACCGGCCGCTCCGGCGGCGACACCCCGCGTCCTCCGGGCGCCGCCGGCGGCCGCGCCGGCCTCCGGAGCCGGGTAGACCTGGCGGCCGGCCGCGGAGCCGGGTAGACCTGGCGGCCCTTTTCACCGGCCGCTCCGGCGGCGACACCCCGCGTCCTCCGGGTGCCGCCGGCGGCCGCGCCGGCCTCCGGAGCCGGGTAGACCTGGCGGCCGGCCGCGGAGCCGGGTAGACCTGGCGGCCCTTTTCACCGGCCGCTCCGGCGGCGACACCCCGCGTCCTCCGGGCGCCGCCGGCGGCCGCGCCGGCCTCCGGAGCCGGGTAGACCTGGCGGCCGGCCGCGGAGCCGGGTAGACCTGGCGGCCCTTTTCACCGGCCGCTCCGGCGGCGACACCCCGCGTCCTCCGGGCGCCGCCGGCGGCCGCGCCGGCCTCCGGAGCCGGGTAGACCTGGCGGCCGGCCGCGGAGCCGGGTAGACCTGGCGGCCCTTTTCACCGGCCGCTCCGGCGGCGACACCCCGCGTCCTCCGGGCGCCGCCGGCGGCCGCGCCGGCCTCCGGAGCCGGGTAGACCTGGCGGCCGGCCGCGGAGCCGGGTAGACCTGGCGGCCCTTTTCACCGGCCGCTCCGGCGGCGACACCCCGCGTCCTCCGGGTGCCGCCGGCGGCCGCGCCGGCCTCCGGAGCCGGGTAGACCTGGCGGCCGGCCGCGGAGCCGGGTAGACCTGGCGGCCCTTTTCACCGGCCGCTCCGGCGGCGACACCCCGCGTCCTCCGGGCGCCGCCGGCGGCCGCGCCGGCCTCCGGAGCCGGGTAGACCTGGCGGCCGGCCGCGGAGCCGGGTAGACCTGGCGGCCCTTTTCACCGGCCGCTCCGGCGGCGACACCCCGCGTCCTCCGGGCGCCGCCGGCGGCCGCGCCGGCCTCCGGAGCCGGGTAGACCTGGCGGCCCTTTTCACCGGCCGCTCCGGCGGCGACACCCCGCGTCCTCCGGGCGCCGCCGGCGGCCGCGCCGGCCTCCGGAGCCGGGTAGACCTGGCGGCCGGCCGCGGAGCCGGGTAGACCTGGCGGCCCTTTTCACCGGCCGCTCCGGCGGCGACACCCCGCGTCCTCCGGGCGCCGCCGGCGGCCGCGCCGGCCTCCGGAGCCGGGTAGACCTGGCGGCCGGCCGCGGAGCCGGGTAGACCTGGCGGCCGGCCGCGGAGCCGGGTAGACCTGGCGGCCCTTTTCACCGGCCGCTCCGGCGGCGACACCCCGCGTCCTCCGGGCGCCGCCGGCGGCCGCGCCGGCCTCCGGAGCCGGGTAGACCTGGCGGCCGGCCGCGGAGCCGGGTAGACCTGGCGGCCCTTTTCACCGGCCGCTCCGGCGGCGACACCCCGCGTCCTCCGGGCGCCGCCGGCGGCCGCGCCGGCCTCCGGAGCCGGGTAGACCTGGCGGCCGTTCGGTGCTCCTGGGGGGGGGGGGGGGGGAGGCAGGTGCGCCTGATTTTGTTTCGTTTTTTCCGTGTGTTTTTTTTTTTTTCTTTTTCTTTTGAGATTTGAGCTAAATCTGATAAAAGGGCCACCCCGTCCCGGTTTCTCCTGGACGGCATTTCTTTCCCCCTCCCCTTCCCACGTTTGAACCACTTCTATAACAAGGGAGCATGTTTAAACGTCCTGTCTGATGCAAGAGTTATTTCACCTTTATTGATTTCGGTAGGAAATACCAACACAATATTAACAAAAAACAGTTTTTCAAAGAATTTTTGTTTTCTGACCCCCTCCTTCCACCCTCGTCGTTCTCATGCACGTGCACGCACCTACTCCGACCCGGTGGCTGCCAGGCACTTGCCAGCTTCACCACACCAGCCAGCCCCCCCGCTCCGCCGACGCCGCCCCCTCCCTCCCCCCCATTCTCTCGGCGGGGGACCGGGCAGAGGCGGCAGCCCCCGGCACAAACTGCCCAGCTCCCCGGCGCGAGTTCGCTGTTCACTGGGTGCCTTCAGGACTGGTCGCCCCTTGCCAGGTTCAGGTTCGGGTCCACGGCGCTGCTGGGCGCTCGCCGACTTTTGGTTTTGTTTTTTGCGGTCTTGGAGGTTTTTTTTGGGGGTGGGGTGTTGTTTTTAATTCCCCCCCCCCGCCTTTTTTTTTTTTTTTTTTTTTGGCGTTTTACTTTTTTTGAATAAAATAAATACTTTAAAATACATGTCTGCGATCCTGCAGGCACCGCCACCTCCCCCCCCCCCCCCCCCCCCCCCCGCGACACACGCGCGCTCAGAGGCGCGCGCACACACATACAGAGAGCGACGCAGGCACACACAGATACAGGCACCCCTGCACGGCTGTGCTCCCCCTCCCTCCCCGCGCTGCAGTCCCGGACCTGCAGGCCAGTAGGTGCAGCCCCCCCCCCCCCGCCGCCCCCGGCCCCCCGGCCCCCACCCGATCGCAGACTCTCCGGCGCCCCGGAGACGGGGGGGGTGGGGGGATTGGGGGGCGGGTGTCTGGGTGGGGCGGTCTGCAGCCCGGCAACGGGGCCCCCGGCAACTGTGTTTTTTCCCGCCACGGCTAACGGTCTGCTGCTCAGTCGTGGCGGCAGCAGCGGAGGGGAAAGGAGGCTAGCAAAGAGGGGGGCGAGAGCGGCTGGCGAGCAAGGCGGGGAGCCTGGCGCAGAGGTAGGCTGGCGAGGGGGGATGGTGTGTCTTTTCGGAGAAGACTTCTGTTTGGATCGGTTGGAGTTGTTTTTTTTTTTTTTTTTTACTTCTGTCCCCCGTCCCTGTCCGTCCGTCCCGTCCCGTCCCGTCCCCCCCCCCCCAGTCGTTTAGTTTTCCACCCGCGGAGGGGGCGGGCAGGAGTGCAGCAGGGCGAGTGCGTGGCTGACTGAGAAAGAAAGGCGGGAGCGGGGCCACGGGTGCGGCAGGATAGGGTACTCGGCAGCTGGGGTTTAGAGACGGCACGGCACCGGGTGGCTTCCCTCTCCCGCCCGGGCACGGAGCCGGCAGGGACGCCGCAGGGTCCTAAAGTCTCCCGCCGTCCATGCCCGGAGCGGCAAACCTGCTGGCGGGAGGGCGGGAGCGGGGCCACGGGTGCGGCAGGATAGGGTACTCGGCAGCTGGGGTCTAGAGACGGCACGGCACCGGGGGCTCCCCTCTGCCGCCCGGGCACGGAGCCGGCAGGGACGCCGCAGGGTCCTAAAGTCTCCCGCCTTCCATCCCCGGGGCGGCAAGCCTGGTGGCGGAAGGGGGGAGCAGGGCCAGCCAGGCTCGGCGCGAACTGCGTGGCGCGGGGCGGGGGGGGGGGGTGTCGGCCCGGGGGCCTGTTTCGGAGGCGGGGGGGGGTGCGCGCGCGCACGCGTTTGAGCGCACGACTGTGAGCGGGGCAGCGGGTGGAGGGTTTGGGCTGAGGGGGCCGGTTGCGGGGGGGGTCCGGGGGGGTGCGCGCATGTGTGTAGGCACGTGCGAGTGGGTGGGGTGGCGGGCGGGAGGTTTGGGGCGGGGACTCGTTTGGGGGGGGGGGGGCAGTGCGTGCGTGCGCGTGCACGCGTGAGCGCACGTGTGTGAGCGAGGCGGCGGGCGGGTGGTTCGGACCGGGCGGTGGGGGGGGGGGGGGGGGGGCCTGTTCGGGAGCGCGCGAGCGCACGTGGGTGAGTGCGGCAGCGGGCGGAAGGTTCGGCCGGCGGCCCTGTTTGGGGGAGGGGGGGGGGGGCGCGCGCGCGCGCGTCTAAGGGCGGGTGAGCGGCTGCAGCAGCAGGCGGTGGGCGTTTGGGCCGGGGGCCTGTTTTGGCGGGGTGCGGGCGCGCACGCAGATGGAAATGAGAAAGGTTTGTAACGGTGTGGCTAACGCCGCTTTCTCTGTTACAGCCCGGGTGGTCGGCCGCTTCGACGTCCGGCCTGCGCCCGTGCCTGCCTACGGGCGGTGCGCTCGGCTCCCGGTCGGACCCGTCCCTGGGAAAGCAGCAGCCGCGTGCCTCGGCCTGGGCAGAGACCTGGGCCTCCAGGGCCCCAGCCAGGGCTGCCGGAGAGGCGCGCCGCGCTTCTAACAGAGGGGCGTCAGCGGCTCCGTCGCCGGCGGGATGCGTTCGAGCGGTGAGGACGGTCCCAGCGGCCTTAGGTGGTGGTGGGGGGGCCCGCTCCTTCAGCGACGGGAGCGGGGGGAAACGGCCCCGGGGTGGGCCGGTCAGCCGGCACGGCGGCCACGCGAGCTCATCGTCTCCGAGGACGCTCGGCTAAGTCGGCCTTGGCCGCAGGGACCGCGTGTCAGGCAGCCGACTGACTTTCTGCAGAGGCCTGCGAGACCGCCGTCCCTCGGAGGCCGGCCGTGTCCTTGGAGAGGCTATCTCGGGATGGGGGCCCGTCCGGAGAAAACGCGGCGGGGTAGGGGGAAGGTGTGGGCAAAGGGAGCGTCCGGCTGATGGCTGACGGGCTGTGCTTTTCTCCCCTCCGGCCAGGTCTCGAGGAGACGGGGAAGGGGCTCTCCTCCCCCGCCCTCGGCCGAAAGCAGCTTTGCGCGACCCCGGTGCCAGGGAGGCCGGACCCCCGCGGAGGTAGCCCAGTGATGAGCCGCCGCCGCCGCCGCCGCCGCCGCCGCCGCCGCCTCCGAGCCGGGAGGGACCCGATCAGGTACCGGGCACGACCGACGGGCGGGGAACGTGCGAGGGCCGCGCGACCCCTCGGCCGCCCGTCACGGCAGAGCCGGACTAACCGGGACGAACCGGCTTTTGCTCGAATGTCGGTGGATCGAGAAGAGGCCCTGCCCGGGAGCGACAGGGTGCAGGGCCACCACCCGCCAGGCTCTGCAGCCGCCCGCCCTCCTTCGGCGGGCGGGCCGGCCGGGCTCGCCACGGCAGACGGGACGGGACGGGACGGGACGGGACGGGGGCCGCCGCCACCTCTGCCCGGTCCGCGGCCCCTGACGGCGAGACAAAGAATTAAAAAAAGGCAAGGGGGGGTGGGGGTTGGGGGGTGGGGGGTGGGGGGGGGGGCTGGGGAGGAAAGACCGAGAAAATAAATAGATAAGGAAATGGTAATACAAAAGGCACGGGGTGCGGGCGTTGCGCTTCCTAACACAGAACTCGTCTGGGACAGGGGCGGGTGGGCGGTCTGCAGGGAGGCCGGCGGGGCAGGGCCGGCTTAGGACAGAGATTAAGCTGTCGCTCCCCGCCAATTGTTGAGAGAACCTAACGTGCGCCGGCCCTACGGTTGAGGAACGTAGGGAAGGATTAACGAACCACGGGTGACTCAGGCGTGAATTAATAGTTTTCGACAGGGCGATACGGGCCGACTTCTGCCGGAATGAATTAACGTCCGCCGGGTCGAGCTCACGTTCGTAACGAACGACTCGGTCGAGAACGAGCGCCAGGCGAGGAACGGGAGCCGGCCTAGGGAAGGCGCGCGCGCGTCATCCTCGGTAATTGCTTAACAAGTAAGCATCGCTCGATCGCAAAGGGCGACAACGAGGTGAGTAAGACTGACTGACGCGGCGTAAGAGCTAATGAACAATTAACGCGTGATCACGCAGGGGCCGGAGAACGCTGACGTTAACCAAGAGCGTCGCAAGGTCCTAAAGGAGCGCCGCAATCGAACTTTAGGAGTCGGTAGTTCATCATACTTCTTACTACTAATCGAGTCACATTCAATCCGCGACGATCCGCTGGTACGTACGTACGTACGTACGTACGTACTCCTTCTCCGGCTATCAATGAAGGGGTGCACACCTAGCGTGCATGAACGAATGAGTTTTGTTATTTAATGGACTGCCAGAAAGAGTATTACCGCGCGGCGTTAAATCAGTCGGTAGGTGACGATCCATAAACGATACAAACCAGCCTTGCTCGTCAACCGTTAATAACTTAAATCGATGACGATTCATAGCGTATCGATTATTCTGTATTCGTTTAGGAGTGAATCCCACGCCAACGGTGCTACGCGGTACCCCGGTGGCCACCGACTCGTCCAGAGACGAGAGAGCAGCGTCGGCGCCTCTCCCCGAAGAAGTCGTTACCGATAAAGTACACCGACTGCGGGTAACGAGTTGCTCTCACGTTTTTGACGCGTGCCTGCCTGCCCGCCCGCCTGCGTGGTAAAAGACAAGATGCCAGACATAATAAATTTTTAAAAAGTGGAATCACGGAGCAGTCTTAATAAATCAATCAGGACCGGCCCGGAACGCGGCCAGGGAGTGCAGGCCGACCCCGCGGCGTGGCCAGGTTTACCCGGAGGCACAGGTAAGGAGGCCAAGCCTCCCCCGGAGGATCAGCTAGGGACAGCAGGTCTACCCTGGAGCGCCAGTAGGGGTACCGATACTACCCCGGAGGATCAAGTAGGGACGCCAGGCCTACCCCGGAACATGAGGTAGGGGTACCGGGCCTACCCCGGCGGGGGGGGGGGGGGGGGGGCGGGTCAGGTAGGGAGGGCGGGTCTAACCCCGTGTGCCCGTAGGGACGGCAGGCGTACCCCGGAGTACCGATGAGGGTTACGGGTACTACGCCGGAGTACCGGGTCGGGGTACGGGTACTACCCCGGAGCGCCGGGCGGGGGTACCGGTGCTACGCCGGAGCACCGATGAGGGTTACGGGTACTACCCCGGAGCGCCGGGCGGGGGTACCGGTGCTACCCCGGAGTACCGGGTCGGGGTACGGGTACTACCCCGGAGCGCCGGGCGGGGGTACCGGTGCTACCCCGGAGTACCGATGAGGGTTACGGGTACTACCCCGGAGCGCCGGGCGGGGGTACCGGTGCTACGCCGGAGTACCGATGAGGGTTACGGGTACTACCCCGGAGCGCCGGGTGGGGGTACGGGTACTACCCCGGAGCGTCGGGATGGAACGCGAAGCTGAGTCCGGAGCATCAGGTAGGGATGCCAGGACTGCTCTGGAGAGTCAGGTAAGGAAGCCAGGTCTACCCGGTCCCGCGCGAGCAGGGAGGCCAGGTCTACCCCGGTCCCGCGCGAGCAGGGAGGCCAGGTCTACCCGGTCCCGCGCGAGCAGGGAGGCCAGGTCTACCCCGGACCGCGCGAGCAGGGAGGCCAGGTCTACCCGGTCCCGCGCGAGCAGGGAGGCCAGGTCTACCCGGTCCCGCGCGAGCAGGGAGGCCAGGTCTACCCGGTCCCGCGCGAGCAGGGAGGCCAGGTCTACCCCGGACCGCGTGAGCAGGGAGGCCAGGTCTACCCGGTCCCGCGCGAGCAGGGAGGCCAGGTCTACCCGGTCCCGCGCGAGCAGGGAGGCCAGGTCTACCCGGTCCCGCGCGAGCAGGGAGGCCAGGTCTACCCGGTCCCGCGCGAGCAGGGAGGCCAGGTCTACCCAGTCCCGCGCGAGCAGGGAGGCCAGGTCTACCCCGGACCGCGCGAGCAGGGAGGCCAGGTCTACCCGGTCCCGCGCGAGCAGGGAGGCCAGGTCTACCCCGGTCCCGCGCGAGCAGGGAGGCCAGGTCTACCCGGTCCCGCGCGAGCAGGGAGGCCAGGTCTACCCCGGTCCCGCGCGAGCAGGGAGGCCAGGTCTACCCGG
>NW_027212557.1:562500-565000 GCF_947461875.1 Haliaeetus albicilla
AAGAGGCTGGGGGGGGCGACGGGGGTGACCCCCGTCCCCGGCACGCACACGCGCGCGCGGCAGCACGGCACGGTACCACCGCGGTACCCACCCGCAGACAGCCGCCCGCGCGGGAGGCCGGGGGCGAGGCCCGCACCTCCCCCCTTCTCTCTCCCCACCGCCGCGCCAGGCCCGACCGGCTCGACGAACCCTGACGGCCCCGGCGGGACGAGCTCCGCCCAGCGGGTGCTCCGGGAGCGGGGAGCTTCGGAGCGCTCCCCGAGTCTCGATTTAGGGGGACGAAGGCCCTTGGCAGCCGCCGCCGCCGGGCTGCGGGGAACGACTCCCCGGGCCCGGGGCCGCGCGCGCGCGGGCCTGCGAGGCACCCCAGCCGCGCCGCTGCGACCGCCGCCCCGCCGCGAGGCGAGGGGCGGCGGCACAGACGGGCGATTGATCGTCAAGCGACGCTCAGACAGGCGTAGCCCCGGGAGGAACCCGGGGCCGCAAGTGCGTTCGAAGTGTCGATGATCAATGTGTCCTGCAATTCACATTAATTCTCGCAGCTAGCTGCGTTCTTCATCGACGCACGAGCCGAGTGATCCACCGCTAAGAGTTGTCTGGCTTTCGGCACCGCCCCGCACGCGCGAGGGGGCCAGGACCGCTCGCCACAGGCAAGCGGCCCCTCCGGAGGATGGCCCACCGCCCGCCCGCCCACCCCCCTCCGCACGCGCGGAGGGGGCACGGCGCAGCACGACGGAGAAGCCGCGCCTCTGCTGACCGTACAAGCACACACAGAGAAAGGGGGGGGAAAGGAACGGAAAACTCCGAACGGCAAGGCTGGGGAGCCCGCGCTCCCGACCGACCTGGGAAATGCCTTGCTGGCGTCGGAGGCGGCCCAGGCGCACGGGCTCGGCCCGGCCTCTGGGCAGAGGCAGCGATGCACCCGACCGCGCGCGGCCTGCCCACCACGCTCCGGACAACACGGCTGCTGCTGCTGGGCAGCAGCGGGGAGCCCCACCGGCCCCGCACGCGCCTCCGTGCCAGCTGCGCCGCACTACGACAGCCAGCTCCCCCGGGCTCGTCCCGACGGCAACTCCGCGGCCACGCCAACGGCTCCAAGAGGCGGCAACCGCCAGAGCCGGCGACGCACCGCCCGCGGCCTGCCGGACGGCACCCGCTGCCGCACCAGAGCGGCTGCCCTCCCGGAACCACCGCCACCGCTTCTCGCCTCGGCCCCTTCCACGGGCACGCCCCAGGTGGAAGGCGGACGGCGCTAAGCCGGGGACAGCGCCCGCTCTCCCCGTTTCCACGCGGAGACCGCGCGTGGGGTGCCCCCGCCCGCCCCCGCCCACCTGCCCGGCGCGGCCGGGAAGCGCGACGGGGAAGCGGCGGGCAGGGCCCGGGACAGGACAGCCGCGGCCGGCAGCGAGCGCCCTCCGGCCGACCGACAGGCCGAGCGGCGCCGCCAACGCTCAGCCGGGATGCCGCCCTTGCCAGCAGCCAGTGGCGGGAGACCGCCGAGCACTCGCCAGGGCGAGGGGGAGAACGGAGCGCAGCGCGGCGCAGCGCTGCGACGGAGGCGCGGCGGCCCGGCAGCCGCCCAGCGAGCCCCCACCGCGGGGACCCGCCACCCCGGGCAGTGAGCCCGCGCTCACGCCGGGGTCGCCCGTTTCGAGGCAGGCAGGCCGGCTACGGCCGACCGCACCGCGGTCTCCACCGAGACCGGACCGCGGAGAGGAGGGGGCAGCGGGACCCCTCCCCGGCACGGCTGCCCGCGGGATGAGCACGGGCGGCAGCCCACCAGGGGCCTTCGTGGGAGGAACTCCCGGCCCCTTTAAGGCACCGCCGCCCGGCCGCCCCCCGGGTCGCATCGAGCCGCCCGCGTCTTTAAACCTCCGCCCGGCTCCACGGCCTTCGACCCCCGGGCTCACCGAGGGAGGGCCGCGGAGGCGCGGACGCTAGGTACCTGGCCCTGGGGTGAGGGAAACGACCTGCAGGCCCCGCGGGGGTGCCTCCCCCGCTGCCGCCCTCGGGGGAGCGTCCGCCCGCGGGGGCGCGCCCGACATCCACCGCCACCACCACGTCCTCCTTCCCGGGGCCCGGGGTTTCCCTCAGTAGCCCGGCGCTGCGCCCGGGAGGAGAGCCGTGGCTCGGGCCGCCCGCTGGCGCGGGACACAGCCCGGCGGGGGCCTTGCCCACCAGAGGAGGCGGCGGCAGAGCCCCCCCCGCCCCGGCTCCCTCGTGGGGAGAGGTGCGGGGGGGGGCGCCGCCGCCACCCCACCCGGCGCCGCGCACCCGCCCGGAATGCCCGGAGGCCTTTCCCCTGCGCGGCCGGCCGGGCTGCTCCGCAGCAGCCCGACACGGTGCGGGCAGGGTCGCGGGAGACGCCTCCCGCGACCCCGGAGGACCCTCTCCTCTCGCGCCGCTCGCGCCCTGCTGCCCCGTCCTCATCGCCGCTCGCCGCTTCCTCCTCCTGCCCGAGCGGGCTCGGCCGGCGGGGCTCGTCACACCCCGCGCCGGC
>NW_027212557.1:570000-577500 GCF_947461875.1 Haliaeetus albicilla
TCGGGGGCTGGGGGAAGCTGCGGCACGCACGAGACCCCCCAGCCGTCTGCATCCAGCTGCCGCTCTGCGCGCTCCAGCTTAAGGCCAGAGAAAAAAGGACGAGGTGCCGCCACCTCGCCCGCCCATCACCAGGCCCTCAGGAGCCGGCGGCGGCCGCGGCGGGCTGGACGCTCACGGGCAGCTGCCCTCGCATATCCCAGCGCTCACCTTTGCCATCATCGGGCCCTCCGGGGCCGGGGGAAAGCCGAGGCAGGCTCGACTCCGCCCGGTCTTCCAGCGTTCGAGTGCCGGTGGCCACCACCGGCCACCGGGCTTTGCCCTGCGGAATCCACCTTTGCACCTCTCGCACCACTCGGTCAACAGCCACCGCAGCCTGCCAGACCCTCGCAGGCACCCGGCTGGCTTACTCGAAAAACACCGGGAGACAAACAGGCCGAACGGAGAAACAACGAGCCGAACCACCAGGGAAACCACCACCACAACGGCCGCCCAGCGCCCCACTTCGCCGGCTGAGCCGTAGGCCTTGCAGCCGCTCACTAGCGCTGCTCCGTGCACCAGTCACCACCAGCTCCTATAGTACGGAGGATCACGTCCCCGCCCCCGGCCGGCTCCAAGAGTGCGGTCCCTGCCCACCGGGGAGACCTGCCAATGAGACCGACTTTTACGATGACGTAACTGGAGGCAGCGAAAAACAGCGACCCCTTCGCCAGCTCCGAGAAAGTGGTGGGGCTATCAGGTCTACCTCACAGCCCCCGAAATGCGACTAAGTCCCGCCGGAGCCGGGTAGACCTGACAGCCCTTTTCACCGGCCGCTCCGGCGGCGACACCCCGCGTCCTCCGGGCGCCGCCGGCGGCCGCGCCGGCCTCCGGAGCCGGGTAGACCTGGCGGCCGGCCGCGGAGCCGGGTAGACCTGGCGGCCGGCCGCGGAGCCGGGTAGACCTGGCGGCCCTTTTCACCGGCCGCTCCGGCGGCGACACCCCGCGTCCTCCGGGCGCCGCCGGCGGCCGCGCCGGCCTCCGGAGCCGGGTAGACCTGGCGGCCGGCCGCGGAGCCGGGTAGACCTGGCGGCCCTTTTCACCGGCCGCTCCGGCGGCGACACCCCGCGTCCTCCGGGCGCCGCCGGCGGCCGCGCCGGCCTCCGGAGCCGGGTAGACCTGGCGGCCGGCCGCGGAGCCGGGTAGACCTGGCGGCCCTTTTCACCGGCCGCTCCGGCGGCGACACCCCGCGTCCTCCGGGTGCCGCCGGCGGCCGCGCCGGCCTCCGGAGCCGGGTAGACCTGGCGGCCGGCCGCGGAGCCGGGTAGACCTGGCGGCCCTTTTCACCGGCCGCTCCGGCGGCGACACCCCGCGTCCTCCGGGCGCCGCCGGCGGCCGCGCCGGCCTCCGGAGCCGGGTAGACCTGGCGGCCGGCCGCGGAGCCGGGTAGACCTGGCGGCCCTTTTCACCGGCCGCTCCGGCGGCGACACCCCGCGTCCTCCGGGCGCCGCCGGCGGCCGCGCCGGCCTCCGGAGCCGGGTAGACCTGGCGGCCGGCCGCGGAGCCGGGTAGACCTGGCGGCCCTTTTCACCGGCCGCTCCGGCGGCGACACCCCGCGTCCTCCGGGCGCCGCCGGCGGCCGCGCCGGCCTCCGGAGCCGGGTAGACCTGGCGGCCGGCCGCGGAGCCGGGTAGACCTGGCGGCCCTTTTCACCGGCCGCTCCGGCGGCGACACCCCGCGTCCTCCGGGTGCCGCCGGCGGCCGCGCCGGCCTCCGGAGCCGGGTAGACCTGGCGGCCGGCCGCGGAGCCGGGTAGACCTGGCGGCCCTTTTCACCGGCCGCTCCGGCGGCGACACCCCGCGTCCTCCGGGCGCCGCCGGCGGCCGCGCCGGCCTCCGGAGCCGGGTAGACCTGGCGGCCGGCCGCGGAGCCGGGTAGACCTGGCGGCCCTTTTCACCGGCCGCTCCGGCGGCGACACCCCGCGTCCTCCGGGCGCCGCCGGCGGCCGCGCCGGCCTCCGGAGCCGGGTAGACCTGGCGGCCCTTTTCACCGGCCGCTCCGGCGGCGACACCCCGCGTCCTCCGGGCGCCGCCGGCGGCCGCGCCGGCCTCCGGAGCCGGGTAGACCTGGCGGCCGGCCGCGGAGCCGGGTAGACCTGGCGGCCCTTTTCACCGGCCGCTCCGGCGGCGACACCCCGCGTCCTCCGGGCGCCGCCGGCGGCCGCGCCGGCCTCCGGAGCCGGGTAGACCTGGCGGCCGGCCGCGGAGCCGGGTAGACCTGGCGGCCGGCCGCGGAGCCGGGTAGACCTGGCGGCCCTTTTCACCGGCCGCTCCGGCGGCGACACCCCGCGTCCTCCGGGCGCCGCCGGCGGCCGCGCCGGCCTCCGGAGCCGGGTAGACCTGGCGGCCGGCCGCGGAGCCGGGTAGACCTGGCGGCCCTTTTCACCGGCCGCTCCGGCGGCGACACCCCGCGTCCTCCGGGCGCCGCCGGCGGCCGCGCCGGCCTCCGGAGCCGGGTAGACCTGGCGGCCGTTCGGTGCTCCTGGGGGGGGGGGGGGGGGAGGCAGGTGCGCCTGATTTTGTTTCGTTTTTTCCGTGTGTTTTTTTTTTTTTCTTTTTCTTTTGAGATTTGAGCTAAATCTGATAAAAGGGCCACCCCGTCCCGGTTTCTCCTGGACGGCATTTCTTTCCCCCTCCCCTTCCCACGTTTGAACCACTTCTATAACAAGGGAGCATGTTTAAACGTCCTGTCTGATGCAAGAGTTATTTCACCTTTATTGATTTCGGTAGGAAATACCAACACAATATTAACAAAAAACAGTTTTTCAAAGAATTTTTGTTTTCTGACCCCCTCCTTCCACCCTCGTCGTTCTCATGCACGTGCACGCACCTACTCCGACCCGGTGGCTGCCAGGCACTTGCCAGCTTCACCACACCAGCCAGCCCCCCCGCTCCGCCGACGCCGCCCCCTCCCTCCCCCCCATTCTCTCGGCGGGGGACCGGGCAGAGGCGGCAGCCCCCGGCACAAACTGCCCAGCTCCCCGGCGCGAGTTCGCTGTTCACTGGGTGCCTTCAGGACTGGTCGCCCCTTGCCAGGTTCAGGTTCGGGTCCACGGCGCTGCTGGGCGCTCGCCGACTTTTGGTTTTGTTTTTTGCGGTCTTGGAGGTTTTTTTTGGGGGTGGGGTGTTGTTTTTAATTCCCCCCCCCCGCCTTTTTTTTTTTTTTTTTTTTTGGCGTTTTACTTTTTTTGAATAAAATAAATACTTTAAAATACATGTCTGCGATCCTGCAGGCACCGCCACCTCCCCCCCCCCCCCCCCCCCCCCCCGCGACACACGCGCGCTCAGAGGCGCGCGCACACACATACAGAGAGCGACGCAGGCACACACAGATACAGGCACCCCTGCACGGCTGTGCTCCCCCTCCCTCCCCGCGCTGCAGTCCCGGACCTGCAGGCCAGTAGGTGCAGCCCCCCCCCCCCCGCCGCCCCCGGCCCCCCGGCCCCCACCCGATCGCAGACTCTCCGGCGCCCCGGAGACGGGGGGGGTGGGGGGATTGGGGGGCGGGTGTCTGGGTGGGGCGGTCTGCAGCCCGGCAACGGGGCCCCCGGCAACTGTGTTTTTTCCCGCCACGGCTAACGGTCTGCTGCTCAGTCGTGGCGGCAGCAGCGGAGGGGAAAGGAGGCTAGCAAAGAGGGGGGCGAGAGCGGCTGGCGAGCAAGGCGGGGAGCCTGGCGCAGAGGTAGGCTGGCGAGGGGGGATGGTGTGTCTTTTCGGAGAAGACTTCTGTTTGGATCGGTTGGAGTTGTTTTTTTTTTTTTTTTTTACTTCTGTCCCCCGTCCCTGTCCGTCCGTCCCGTCCCGTCCCGTCCCCCCCCCCCCAGTCGTTTAGTTTTCCACCCGCGGAGGGGGCGGGCAGGAGTGCAGCAGGGCGAGTGCGTGGCTGACTGAGAAAGAAAGGCGGGAGCGGGGCCACGGGTGCGGCAGGATAGGGTACTCGGCAGCTGGGGTTTAGAGACGGCACGGCACCGGGTGGCTTCCCTCTCCCGCCCGGGCACGGAGCCGGCAGGGACGCCGCAGGGTCCTAAAGTCTCCCGCCGTCCATGCCCGGAGCGGCAAACCTGCTGGCGGGAGGGCGGGAGCGGGGCCACGGGTGCGGCAGGATAGGGTACTCGGCAGCTGGGGTCTAGAGACGGCACGGCACCGGGGGCTCCCCTCTGCCGCCCGGGCACGGAGCCGGCAGGGACGCCGCAGGGTCCTAAAGTCTCCCGCCTTCCATCCCCGGGGCGGCAAGCCTGGTGGCGGAAGGGGGGAGCAGGGCCAGCCAGGCTCGGCGCGAACTGCGTGGCGCGGGGCGGGGGGGGGGGGTGTCGGCCCGGGGGCCTGTTTCGGAGGCGGGGGGGGGTGCGCGCGCGCACGCGTTTGAGCGCACGACTGTGAGCGGGGCAGCGGGTGGAGGGTTTGGGCTGAGGGGGCCGGTTGCGGGGGGGGTCCGGGGGGGTGCGCGCATGTGTGTAGGCACGTGCGAGTGGGTGGGGTGGCGGGCGGGAGGTTTGGGGCGGGGACTCGTTTGGGGGGGGGGGGGCAGTGCGTGCGTGCGCGTGCACGCGTGAGCGCACGTGTGTGAGCGAGGCGGCGGGCGGGTGGTTCGGACCGGGCGGTGGGGGGGGGGGGGGGGGGGCCTGTTCGGGAGCGCGCGAGCGCACGTGGGTGAGTGCGGCAGCGGGCGGAAGGTTCGGCCGGCGGCCCTGTTTGGGGGAGGGGGGGGGGGGCGCGCGCGCGCGCGTCTAAGGGCGGGTGAGCGGCTGCAGCAGCAGGCGGTGGGCGTTTGGGCCGGGGGCCTGTTTTGGCGGGGTGCGGGCGCGCACGCAGATGGAAATGAGAAAGGTTTGTAACGGTGTGGCTAACGCCGCTTTCTCTGTTACAGCCCGGGTGGTCGGCCGCTTCGACGTCCGGCCTGCGCCCGTGCCTGCCTACGGGCGGTGCGCTCGGCTCCCGGTCGGACCCGTCCCTGGGAAAGCAGCAGCCGCGTGCCTCGGCCTGGGCAGAGACCTGGGCCTCCAGGGCCCCAGCCAGGGCTGCCGGAGAGGCGCGCCGCGCTTCTAACAGAGGGGCGTCAGCGGCTCCGTCGCCGGCGGGATGCGTTCGAGCGGTGAGGACGGTCCCAGCGGCCTTAGGTGGTGGTGGGGGGGCCCGCTCCTTCAGCGACGGGAGCGGGGGGAAACGGCCCCGGGGTGGGCCGGTCAGCCGGCACGGCGGCCACGCGAGCTCATCGTCTCCGAGGACGCTCGGCTAAGTCGGCCTTGGCCGCAGGGACCGCGTGTCAGGCAGCCGACTGACTTTCTGCAGAGGCCTGCGAGACCGCCGTCCCTCGGAGGCCGGCCGTGTCCTTGGAGAGGCTATCTCGGGATGGGGGCCCGTCCGGAGAAAACGCGGCGGGGTAGGGGGAAGGTGTGGGCAAAGGGAGCGTCCGGCTGATGGCTGACGGGCTGTGCTTTTCTCCCCTCCGGCCAGGTCTCGAGGAGACGGGGAAGGGGCTCTCCTCCCCCGCCCTCGGCCGAAAGCAGCTTTGCGCGACCCCGGTGCCAGGGAGGCCGGACCCCCGCGGAGGTAGCCCAGTGATGAGCCGCCGCCGCCGCCGCCGCCGCCGCCGCCGCCGCCTCCGAGCCGGGAGGGACCCGATCAGGTACCGGGCACGACCGACGGGCGGGGAACGTGCGAGGGCCGCGCGACCCCTCGGCCGCCCGTCACGGCAGAGCCGGACTAACCGGGACGAACCGGCTTTTGCTCGAATGTCGGTGGATCGAGAAGAGGCCCTGCCCGGGAGCGACAGGGTGCAGGGCCACCACCCGCCAGGCTCTGCAGCCGCCCGCCCTCCTTCGGCGGGCGGGCCGGCCGGGCTCGCCACGGCAGACGGGACGGGACGGGACGGGACGGGACGGGGGCCGCCGCCACCTCTGCCCGGTCCGCGGCCCCTGACGGCGAGACAAAGAATTAAAAAAAGGCAAGGGGGGGTGGGGGTTGGGGGGTGGGGGGTGGGGGGGGGGGCTGGGGAGGAAAGACCGAGAAAATAAATAGATAAGGAAATGGTAATACAAAAGGCACGGGGTGCGGGCGTTGCGCTTCCTAACACAGAACTCGTCTGGGACAGGGGCGGGTGGGCGGTCTGCAGGGAGGCCGGCGGGGCAGGGCCGGCTTAGGACAGAGATTAAGCTGTCGCTCCCCGCCAATTGTTGAGAGAACCTAACGTGCGCCGGCCCTACGGTTGAGGAACGTAGGGAAGGATTAACGAACCACGGGTGACTCAGGCGTGAATTAATAGTTTTCGACAGGGCGATACGGGCCGACTTCTGCCGGAATGAATTAACGTCCGCCGGGTCGAGCTCACGTTCGTAACGAACGACTCGGTCGAGAACGAGCGCCAGGCGAGGAACGGGAGCCGGCCTAGGGAAGGCGCGCGCGCGTCATCCTCGGTAATTGCTTAACAAGTAAGCATCGCTCGATCGCAAAGGGCGACAACGAGGTGAGTAAGACTGTGACTGACGCGGCGTAAGAGCTAATGAACAATTAACGCGTGATCACGCAGGGGCCGGAGAACGCTGACGTTAACCAAGAGCGTCGCAAGGTCCTAAAGGAGCGCCGCAATCGAACTTTAGGAGTCGGTAGTTCATCATACTTCTTACTACTAATCGAGTCACATTCAATCCGCGACGATCCGCTGGTACGTACGTACGTACGTACGTACGTACTCCTTCTCCGGCTATCAATGAAGGGGTGCACACCTAGCGTGCATGAACGAATGAGTTTTGTTATTTAATGGACTGCCAGAAAGAGTATTACCGCGCGGCGTTAAATCAGTCGGTAGGTGACGATCCATAAACGATACAAACCAGCCTTGCTCGTCAACCGTTAATAACTTAAATCGATGACGATTCATAGCGTATCGATTATTCTGTATTCGTTTAGGAGTGAATCCCACGCCAACGGTGCTACGCGGTACCCCGGTGGCCACCGACTCGTCCAGAGACGAGAGAGCAGCGTCGGCGCCTCTCCCGAAGAAGTCGTTACCGATAAAGTACACCGACTGCGGGTAACGAGTTGCTCTCACGTTTTTGACGCGTGCCTGCCTGCCCGCCCGCCTGCGTGGTAAAAGACAAGATGCCAGACATAATAAATTTTTAAAAAGTGGAATCACGGAGCAGTCTTAATAAATCAATCAGGACCGGCCCGGAACGCGGCCAGGGAGTGCAGGCCGACCCCGCGGCGTGGCCAGGTTTACCCGGAGGCACAGGTAAGGAGGCCAAGCCTCCCCCGGAGGATCAGCTAGGGACAGCAGGTCTACCCTGGAGCGCCAGTAGGGGTACCGATACTACCCCGGAGGATCAAGTAGGGACGCCAGGCCTACCCCGGAACATGAGGTAGGGGTACCGGGCCTACCCCGGCGGGGGGGGGGGGGGGGGGCGGGTCAGGTAGGGAGGGCGGGTCTAACCCCGTGTGCCCGTAGGGACGGCAGGCGTACCCCGGA
>NW_027212557.1:590000-600000 GCF_947461875.1 Haliaeetus albicilla
GAAGCCCGAGGAACCCCGCTGAGCAGGGGAGGACGACACTGCCGCCATCGCAGCCCCCTTCGCTCGGAGGGGTGGAGGACAACACTTCGCATGCAACGGGAAGCGAATTGGAAAGGAGACCACCCTGCCTGAACACCGGACACTGCCGTGACTCCCTATTACGGGGAGCACAGAAGAGCCGGCCCGCCGAGGGCCCTCTCCGACGCGACCCGAACGGCCTCATCGATCAGTGAGGAAAGGGAAAAGGGGAAGGAGCGGAGGCCCCACGGCCACGAGTCCTGGGACAGCGACGGCCACTCACACCCGTCGCCACCCGGGGGCGGACGGCAGGTGCGGAGGCTCTGCGTGCGAGTGAGAGGGCAACGTCTGCGGAGAGGTGCAACGCCGGCCTGAACACCGGCAGAGCCGGCCCGCCGGGAAGCCCCTCCGACGCGCCCTAAACGCCTCATCGATCAGTAAGGGAAGGGAAAGAAGGAAGGAGCGGAGGCCCCACGGCCACGGGTCCTGGGACAGCGACGGCCACTCGCACCCGTCACCACCCGTGGGTGGATGGCAGGTGCGGGGGCTCTGCGTGCGAGTGAGGGCAACGCCTGCGAGAGGTGCTCCAACGGCCTGAACACCGGCAGAGCCGGCCCGCCGTGGAGGCTCTCCGACGCACCCGAGGACGCCTCAGCGGGCGCTGCCTGTGGGTCTGGATCAGTCAAATCGGGGAGGGGCGGGTGCCACGGGCCACCCGGCTCCAGACAGCGATTCCCTTGAGGGAGGTCAACGGAACTGGGGGAAGGCCACGGCAGGCTCAACTCCCCCAGCTCTTCCAGCGTTCGAGTGCCGGCAACCACCACCGGCTGCCGGTCTTTGCCCGCCCCACAGGCAACCGCTTGCCATCGCGGGGGGGGTTGGAAAAAGGAAACGCGCCTGGACCCATGCCACACACGGGTGTTCGGGGCCGGGGAATGCCACAGAAGCTAGACAACCCCAGCCGCCTGCGTTCGGCTTAGCCAGCCACCAGGTACGGCCGCAATTTTCTTCCCGCTTTGCGGGCTCCAGCTTATGGCCAGAGAAAACGCGAAGAGGTGCCGCCACCTCTAACCCGGTACAGCGCTGCAGACCTTTCCACCGAGCCCTCCTGCAACCAGGCAAGCCGGGGCAGGCCGGACACCACAGGCCGCCCACTCATGGCTCATGCCGGCAAAAACAGGACGAGGCGCTGCGGCCTCTCGCCTGTGCCATCATCGGGCCCTCGGGGGCTGGGGGAAGCTGCGGCACATGCACGAGAACCCCCCAGCCGTCTGCATCCGGCTGCCGGCCACGGGACCGGCTGCCGCTTGCGCTCTGCCCAATACGTGCATGGGCTCTGGCTTAAGACCAGAGAAAACGCGATGAGGTGCCGCCACCTCTAACCCGGTACAGCACTGCAGACCTTTCCACCGAGCCCTCCTGCAACCAGGCAAGCCGGGGCAGGCCGGACACCACAGGCCGCCCACTCATGGCTCATGCCGGCAAAAACAGGACGAGGCGCTGCGGCCTCTCGCCTGTGCCATCATCGGGCCCTCGGGGGCTGGGGGAAGCTGCGGCACGCACGAGACCCCCCAGCCGTCTGCATCCAGCTGCCGCTCTGCGCGCTCCAGCTTAAGGCCAGAGAAAAAAGGACGAGGTGCCGCCACCTCGCCCGCCCATCACCAGGCCCTCAGGAGCCGGCGGCGGCCGCGGCGGGCTGGACGCTCACGGGCAGCTGCCCTCGCATATCCCAGCGCTCACCTTTGCCATCATCGGGCCCTCCGGGGCCGGGGGAAAGCCGAGGCAGGCTCGACTCCGCCCGGTCTTCCAGCGTTCGAGTGCCGGTGGCCACCACCGGCCACCGGGCTTTGCCCTGCGGAATCCACCTTTGCACCTCTCGCACCACTCGGTCAACAGCCACCGCAGCCTGCCAGACCCTCGCAGGCACCCGGCTGGCTTACTCGAAAAACACCGGGAGACAAACAGGCCGAACGGAGAAACAACGAGCCGAACCACCAGGGAAACCACCACCACAACGGCCGCCCAGCGCCCCACTTCGCCGGCTGAGCCGTAGGCCTTGCAGCCGCTCACTAGCGCTGCTCCGTGCACCAGTCACCACCAGCTCCTATAGTACGGAGGATCACGTCCCCGCCCCCGGCCGGCTCCAAGAGTGCGGTCCCTGCCCACCGGGGAGACCTGCCAATGAGACCGACTTTTACGATGACGTAACTGGAGGCAGCGAAAAACAGCGACCCCTTCGCCAGCTCCGAGAAAGTGGTGGGGCTATCAGGTCTACCTCACAGCCCCCGAAATGCGACTAAGTCCCGCCGGAGCCGGGTAGACCTGACAGCCCTTTTCACCGGCCGCTCCGGCGGCGACACCCCGCGTCCTCCGGGCGCCGCCGGCGGCCGCGCCGGCCTCCGGAGCCGGGTAGACCTGGCGGCCGGCCGCGGAGCCGGGTAGACCTGGCGGCCGGCCGCGGAGCCGGGTAGACCTGGCGGCCCTTTTCACCGGCCGCTCCGGCGGCGACACCCCGCGTCCTCCGGGCGCCGCCGGCGGCCGCGCCGGCCTCCGGAGCCGGGTAGACCTGGCGGCCGGCCGCGGAGCCGGGTAGACCTGGCGGCCCTTTTCACCGGCCGCTCCGGCGGCGACACCCCGCGTCCTCCGGGCGCCGCCGGCGGCCGCGCCGGCCTCCGGAGCCGGGTAGACCTGGCGGCCGGCCGCGGAGCCGGGTAGACCTGGCGGCCCTTTTCACCGGCCGCTCCGGCGGCGACACCCCGCGTCCTCCGGGTGCCGCCGGCGGCCGCGCCGGCCTCCGGAGCCGGGTAGACCTGGCGGCCGGCCGCGGAGCCGGGTAGACCTGGCGGCCCTTTTCACCGGCCGCTCCGGCGGCGACACCCCGCGTCCTCCGGGCGCCGCCGGCGGCCGCGCCGGCCTCCGGAGCCGGGTAGACCTGGCGGCCGGCCGCGGAGCCGGGTAGACCTGGCGGCCCTTTTCACCGGCCGCTCCGGCGGCGACACCCCGCGTCCTCCGGGCGCCGCCGGCGGCCGCGCCGGCCTCCGGAGCCGGGTAGACCTGGCGGCCGGCCGCGGAGCCGGGTAGACCTGGCGGCCCTTTTCACCGGCCGCTCCGGCGGCGACACCCCGCGTCCTCCGGGCGCCGCCGGCGGCCGCGCCGGCCTCCGGAGCCGGGTAGACCTGGCGGCCGGCCGCGGAGCCGGGTAGACCTGGCGGCCCTTTTCACCGGCCGCTCCGGCGGCGACACCCCGCGTCCTCCGGGTGCCGCCGGCGGCCGCGCCGGCCTCCGGAGCCGGGTAGACCTGGCGGCCGGCCGCGGAGCCGGGTAGACCTGGCGGCCCTTTTCACCGGCCGCTCCGGCGGCGACACCCCGCGTCCTCCGGGCGCCGCCGGCGGCCGCGCCGGCCTCCGGAGCCGGGTAGACCTGGCGGCCGGCCGCGGAGCCGGGTAGACCTGGCGGCCCTTTTCACCGGCCGCTCCGGCGGCGACACCCCGCGTCCTCCGGGCGCCGCCGGCGGCCGCGCCGGCCTCCGGAGCCGGGTAGACCTGGCGGCCCTTTTCACCGGCCGCTCCGGCGGCGACACCCCGCGTCCTCCGGGCGCCGCCGGCGGCCGCGCCGGCCTCCGGAGCCGGGTAGACCTGGCGGCCGGCCGCGGAGCCGGGTAGACCTGGCGGCCCTTTTCACCGGCCGCTCCGGCGGCGACACCCCGCGTCCTCCGGGCGCCGCCGGCGGCCGCGCCGGCCTCCGGAGCCGGGTAGACCTGGCGGCCGGCCGCGGAGCCGGGTAGACCTGGCGGCCGGCCGCGGAGCCGGGTAGACCTGGCGGCCCTTTTCACCGGCCGCTCCGGCGGCGACACCCCGCGTCCTCCGGGCGCCGCCGGCGGCCGCGCCGGCCTCCGGAGCCGGGTAGACCTGGCGGCCGGCCGCGGAGCCGGGTAGACCTGGCGGCCCTTTTCACCGGCCGCTCCGGCGGCGACACCCCGCGTCCTCCGGGCGCCGCCGGCGGCCGCGCCGGCCTCCGGAGCCGGGTAGACCTGGCGGCCGTTCGGTGCTCCTGGGGGGGGGGGGGGGGGAGGCAGGTGCGCCTGATTTTGTTTCGTTTTTTCCGTGTGTTTTTTTTTTTTTCTTTTTCTTTTGAGATTTGAGCTAAATCTGATAAAAGGGCCACCCCGTCCCGGTTTCTCCTGGACGGCATTTCTTTCCCCCTCCCCTTCCCACGTTTGAACCACTTCTATAACAAGGGAGCATGTTTAAACGTCCTGTCTGATGCAAGAGTTATTTCACCTTTATTGATTTCGGTAGGAAATACCAACACAATATTAACAAAAAACAGTTTTTCAAAGAATTTTTGTTTTCTGACCCCCTCCTTCCACCCTCGTCGTTCTCATGCACGTGCACGCACCTACTCCGACCCGGTGGCTGCCAGGCACTTGCCAGCTTCACCACACCAGCCAGCCCCCCCGCTCCGCCGACGCCGCCCCCTCCCTCCCCCCCATTCTCTCGGCGGGGGACCGGGCAGAGGCGGCAGCCCCCGGCACAAACTGCCCAGCTCCCCGGCGCGAGTTCGCTGTTCACTGGGTGCCTTCAGGACTGGTCGCCCCTTGCCAGGTTCAGGTTCGGGTCCACGGCGCTGCTGGGCGCTCGCCGACTTTTGGTTTTGTTTTTTGCGGTCTTGGAGGTTTTTTTTGGGGGTGGGGTGTTGTTTTTAATTCCCCCCCCCCGCCTTTTTTTTTTTTTTTTTTTTTGGCGTTTTACTTTTTTTGAATAAAATAAATACTTTAAAATACATGTCTGCGATCCTGCAGGCACCGCCACCTCCCCCCCCCCCCCCCCCCCCCCCCGCGACACACGCGCGCTCAGAGGCGCGCGCACACACATACAGAGAGCGACGCAGGCACACACAGATACAGGCACCCCTGCACGGCTGTGCTCCCCCTCCCTCCCCGCGCTGCAGTCCCGGACCTGCAGGCCAGTAGGTGCAGCCCCCCCCCCCCCGCCGCCCCCGGCCCCCCGGCCCCCACCCGATCGCAGACTCTCCGGCGCCCCGGAGACGGGGGGGGTGGGGGGATTGGGGGGCGGGTGTCTGGGTGGGGCGGTCTGCAGCCCGGCAACGGGGCCCCCGGCAACTGTGTTTTTTCCCGCCACGGCTAACGGTCTGCTGCTCAGTCGTGGCGGCAGCAGCGGAGGGGAAAGGAGGCTAGCAAAGAGGGGGGCGAGAGCGGCTGGCGAGCAAGGCGGGGAGCCTGGCGCAGAGGTAGGCTGGCGAGGGGGGATGGTGTGTCTTTTCGGAGAAGACTTCTGTTTGGATCGGTTGGAGTTGTTTTTTTTTTTTTTTTTTACTTCTGTCCCCCGTCCCTGTCCGTCCGTCCCGTCCCGTCCCGTCCCCCCCCCCCCAGTCGTTTAGTTTTCCACCCGCGGAGGGGGCGGGCAGGAGTGCAGCAGGGCGAGTGCGTGGCTGACTGAGAAAGAAAGGCGGGAGCGGGGCCACGGGTGCGGCAGGATAGGGTACTCGGCAGCTGGGGTTTAGAGACGGCACGGCACCGGGTGGCTTCCCTCTCCCGCCCGGGCACGGAGCCGGCAGGGACGCCGCAGGGTCCTAAAGTCTCCCGCCGTCCATGCCCGGAGCGGCAAACCTGCTGGCGGGAGGGCGGGAGCGGGGCCACGGGTGCGGCAGGATAGGGTACTCGGCAGCTGGGGTCTAGAGACGGCACGGCACCGGGGGCTCCCCTCTGCCGCCCGGGCACGGAGCCGGCAGGGACGCCGCAGGGTCCTAAAGTCTCCCGCCTTCCATCCCCGGGGCGGCAAGCCTGGTGGCGGAAGGGGGGAGCAGGGCCAGCCAGGCTCGGCGCGAACTGCGTGGCGCGGGGCGGGGGGGGGGGGTGTCGGCCCGGGGGCCTGTTTCGGAGGCGGGGGGGGGTGCGCGCGCGCACGCGTTTGAGCGCACGACTGTGAGCGGGGCAGCGGGTGGAGGGTTTGGGCTGAGGGGGCCGGTTGCGGGGGGGGTCCGGGGGGGTGCGCGCATGTGTGTAGGCACGTGCGAGTGGGTGGGGTGGCGGGCGGGAGGTTTGGGGCGGGGACTCGTTTGGGGGGGGGGGGGCAGTGCGTGCGTGCGCGTGCACGCGTGAGCGCACGTGTGTGAGCGAGGCGGCGGGCGGGTGGTTCGGACCGGGCGGTGGGGGGGGGGGGGGGGGGGCCTGTTCGGGAGCGCGCGAGCGCACGTGGGTGAGTGCGGCAGCGGGCGGAAGGTTCGGCCGGCGGCCCTGTTTGGGGGAGGGGGGGGGGGGCGCGCGCGCGCGCGTCTAAGGGCGGGTGAGCGGCTGCAGCAGCAGGCGGTGGGCGTTTGGGCCGGGGGCCTGTTTTGGCGGGGTGCGGGCGCGCACGCAGATGGAAATGAGAAAGGTTTGTAACGGTGTGGCTAACGCCGCTTTCTCTGTTACAGCCCGGGTGGTCGGCCGCTTCGACGTCCGGCCTGCGCCCGTGCCTGCCTACGGGCGGTGCGCTCGGCTCCCGGTCGGACCCGTCCCTGGGAAAGCAGCAGCCGCGTGCCTCGGCCTGGGCAGAGACCTGGGCCTCCAGGGCCCCAGCCAGGGCTGCCGGAGAGGCGCGCCGCGCTTCTAACAGAGGGGCGTCAGCGGCTCCGTCGCCGGCGGGATGCGTTCGAGCGGTGAGGACGGTCCCAGCGGCCTTAGGTGGTGGTGGGGGGGCCCGCTCCTTCAGCGACGGGAGCGGGGGGAAACGGCCCCGGGGTGGGCCGGTCAGCCGGCACGGCGGCCACGCGAGCTCATCGTCTCCGAGGACGCTCGGCTAAGTCGGCCTTGGCCGCAGGGACCGCGTGTCAGGCAGCCGACTGACTTTCTGCAGAGGCCTGCGAGACCGCCGTCCCTCGGAGGCCGGCCGTGTCCTTGGAGAGGCTATCTCGGGATGGGGGCCCGTCCGGAGAAAACGCGGCGGGGTAGGGGGAAGGTGTGGGCAAAGGGAGCGTCCGGCTGATGGCTGACGGGCTGTGCTTTTCTCCCCTCCGGCCAGGTCTCGAGGAGACGGGGAAGGGGCTCTCCTCCCCCGCCCTCGGCCGAAAGCAGCTTTGCGCGACCCCGGTGCCAGGGAGGCCGGACCCCCGCGGAGGTAGCCCAGTGATGAGCCGCCGCCGCCGCCGCCGCCGCCGCCGCCGCCGCCTCCGAGCCGGGAGGGACCCGATCAGGTACCGGGCACGACCGACGGGCGGGGAACGTGCGAGGGCCGCGCGACCCCTCGGCCGCCCGTCACGGCAGAGCCGGACTAACCGGGACGAACCGGCTTTTGCTCGAATGTCGGTGGATCGAGAAGAGGCCCTGCCCGGGAGCGACAGGGTGCAGGGCCACCACCCGCCAGGCTCTGCAGCCGCCCGCCCTCCTTCGGCGGGCGGGCCGGCCGGGCTCGCCACGGCAGACGGGACGGGACGGGACGGGACGGGACGGGGGCCGCCGCCACCTCTGCCCGGTCCGCGGCCCCTGACGGCGAGACAAAGAATTAAAAAAAGGCAAGGGGGGGTGGGGGTTGGGGGGTGGGGGGTGGGGGGGGGGGCTGGGGAGGAAAGACCGAGAAAATAAATAGATAAGGAAATGGTAATACAAAAGGCACGGGGTGCGGGCGTTGCGCTTCCTAACACAGAACTCGTCTGGGACAGGGGCGGGTGGGCGGTCTGCAGGGAGGCCGGCGGGGCAGGGCCGGCTTAGGACAGAGATTAAGCTGTCGCTCCCCGCCAATTGTTGAGAGAACCTAACGTGCGCCGGCCCTACGGTTGAGGAACGTAGGGAAGGATTAACGAACCACGGGTGACTCAGGCGTGAATTAATAGTTTTCGACAGGGCGATACGGGCCGACTTCTGCCGGAATGAATTAACGTCCGCCGGGTCGAGCTCACGTTCGTAACGAACGACTCGGTCGAGAACGAGCGCCAGGCGAGGAACGGGAGCCGGCCTAGGGAAGGCGCGCGCGCGTCATCCTCGGTAATTGCTTAACAAGTAAGCATCGCTCGATCGCAAAGGGCGACAACGAGGTGAGTAAGACTGACTGACGCGGCGTAAGAGCTAATGAACAATTAACGCGTGATCACGCAGGGGCCGGAGAACGCTGACGTTAACCAAGAGCGTCGCAAGGTCCTAAAGGAGCGCCGCAATCGAACTTTAGGAGTCGGTAGTTCATCATACTTCTTACTACTAATCGAGTCACATTCAATCCGCGACGATCCGCTGGTACGTACGTACGTACGTACGTACGTACTCCTTCTCCGGCTATCAATGAAGGGGTGCACACCTAGCGTGCATGAACGAATGAGTTTTGTTATTTAATGGACTGCCAGAAAGAGTATTACCGCGCGGCGTTAAATCAGTCGGTAGGTGACGATCCATAAACGATACAAACCAGCCTTGCTCGTCAACCGTTAATAACTTAAATCGATGACGATTCATAGCGTATCGATTATTCTGTATTCGTTTAGGAGTGAATCCCACGCCAACGGTGCTACGCGGTACCCCGGTGGCCACCGACTCGTCCAGAGACGAGAGAGCAGCGTCGGCGCCTCTCCCCGAAGAAGTCGTTACCGATAAAGTACACCGACTGCGGGTAACGAGTTGCTCTCACGTTTTTGACGCGTGCCTGCCTGCCCGCCCGCCTGCGTGGTAAAAGACAAGATGCCAGACATAATAAATTTTTAAAAAGTGGAATCACGGAGCAGTCTTAATAAATCAATCAGGACCGGCCCGGAACGCGGCCAGGGAGTGCAGGCCGACCCCGCGGCGTGGCCAGGTTTACCCGGAGGCACAGGTAAGGAGGCCAAGCCTCCCCCGGAGGATCAGCTAGGGACAGCAGGTCTACCCTGGAGCGCCAGTAGGGGTACCGATACTACCCCGGAGGATCAAGTAGGGACGCCAGGCCTACCCCGGAACATGAGGTAGGGGTACCGGGCCTACCCCGGCGGGGGGGGGGGGGGGGGGGCGGGTCAGGTAGGGAGGGCGGGTCTAACCCCGTGTGCCCGTAGGGACGGCAGGCGTACCCCGGAGTACCGATGAGGGTTACGGGTACTACGCCGGAGTACCGGGTCGGGGTACGGGTACTACCCCGGAGCGCCGGGCGGGGGTACCGGTGCTACGCCGGAGCACCGATGAGGGTTACGGGTACTACCCCGGAGCGCCGGGCGGGGGTACCGGTGCTACCCCGGAGTACCGGGTCGGGGTACGGGTACTACCCCGGAGCGCCGGGCGGGGGTACCGGTGCTACCCCGGAGTACCGATGAGGGTTACGGGTACTACCCCGGAGCGCCGGGCGGGGGTACCGGTGCTACGCCGGAGTACCGATGAGGGTTACGGGTACTACCCCGGAGCGCCGGGTGGGGGTACGGGTACTACCCCGGAGCGTCGGGATGGAACGCGAAGCTGAGTCCGGAGCATCAGGTAGGGATGCCAGGACTGCTCTGGAGAGTCAGGTAAGGAAGCCAGGTCTACCCGGTCCCGCGCGAGCAGGGAGGCCAGGTCTACCCCGGTCCCGCGCGAGCAGGGAGGCCAGGTCTACCCGGTCCCGCGCGAGCAGGGAGGCCAGGTCTACCCCGGACCGCGCGAGCAGGGAGGCCAGGTCTACCCGGTCCCGCGCGAGCAGGGAGGCCAGGTCTACCCGGTCCCGCGCGAGCAGGGAGGCCAGGTCTACCCGGTCCCGCGCGAGCAGGGAGGCCAGGTCTACCCCGGACCGCGTGAGCAGGGAGGCCAGGTCTACCCGGTCCCGCGCGAGCAGGGAGGCCAGGTCTACCCGGTCCCGCGCGAGCAGGGAGGCCAGGTCTACCCGGTCCCGCGCGAGCAGGGAGGCCAGGTCTACCCGGTCCCGCGCGAGCAGGGAGGCCAGGTCTACCCAGTCCCGCGCGAGCAGGGAGGCCAGGTCTACCCCGGACCGCGCGAGCAGGGAGGCCAGGTCTACCCGGTCCCGCGCGAGCAGGGAGGCCAGGTCTACCCCGGTCCCGC
>NW_027212557.1:612500-620000 GCF_947461875.1 Haliaeetus albicilla
TCCACCGAGCCCTCCTGCAACCAGGCAAGCCGGGGCAGGCCGGACACCACAGGCCGCCCACTCATGGCTCATGCCGGCAAAAACAGGACGAGGCGCTGCGGCCTCTCGCCTGTGCCATCATCGGGCCCTCGGGGGCTGGGGGAAGCTGCGGCACATGCACGAGAACCCCCCAGCCGTCTGCATCCGGCTGCCGGCCACGGGACCGGCTGCCGCTTGCGCTCTGCCCAATACGTGCATGGGCTCTGGCTTAAGACCAGAGAAAACGCGATGAGGTGCCGCCACCTCTAACCCGGTACAGCACTGCAGACCTTTCCACCGAGCCCTCCTGCAACCAGGCAAGCCGGGGCAGGCCGGACACCACAGGCCGCCCACTCATGGCTCATGCCGGCAAAAACAGGACGAGGCGCTGCGGCCTCTCGCCTGTGCCATCATCGGGCCCTCGGGGGCTGGGGGAAGCTGCGGCACGCACGAGACCCCCCAGCCGTCTGCATCCAGCTGCCGCTCTGCGCGCTCCAGCTTAAGGCCAGAGAAAAAAGGACGAGGTGCCGCCACCTCGCCCGCCCATCACCAGGCCCTCAGGAGCCGGCGGCGGCCGCGGCGGGCTGGACGCTCACGGGCAGCTGCCCTCGCATATCCCAGCGCTCACCTTTGCCATCATCGGGCCCTCCGGGGCCGGGGGAAAGCCGAGGCAGGCTCGACTCCGCCCGGTCTTCCAGCGTTCGAGTGCCGGTGGCCACCACCGGCCACCGGGCTTTGCCCTGCGGAATCCACCTTTGCACCTCTCGCACCACTCGGTCAACAGCCACCGCAGCCTGCCAGACCCTCGCAGGCACCCGGCTGGCTTACTCGAAAAACACCGGGAGACAAACAGGCCGAACGGAGAAACAACGAGCCGAACCACCAGGGAAACCACCACCACAACGGCCGCCCAGCGCCCCACTTCGCCGGCTGAGCCGTAGGCCTTGCAGCCGCTCACTAGCGCTGCTCCGTGCACCAGTCACCACCAGCTCCTATAGTACGGAGGATCACGTCCCCGCCCCCGGCCGGCTCCAAGAGTGCGGTCCCTGCCCACCGGGGAGACCTGCCAATGAGACCGACTTTTACGATGACGTAACTGGAGGCAGCGAAAAACAGCGACCCCTTCGCCAGCTCCGAGAAAGTGGTGGGGCTATCAGGTCTACCTCACAGCCCCCGAAATGCGACTAAGTCCCGCCGGAGCCGGGTAGACCTGACAGCCCTTTTCACCGGCCGCTCCGGCGGCGACACCCCGCGTCCTCCGGGCGCCGCCGGCGGCCGCGCCGGCCTCCGGAGCCGGGTAGACCTGGCGGCCGGCCGCGGAGCCGGGTAGACCTGGCGGCCGGCCGCGGAGCCGGGTAGACCTGGCGGCCCTTTTCACCGGCCGCTCCGGCGGCGACACCCCGCGTCCTCCGGGCGCCGCCGGCGGCCGCGCCGGCCTCCGGAGCCGGGTAGACCTGGCGGCCGGCCGCGGAGCCGGGTAGACCTGGCGGCCCTTTTCACCGGCCGCTCCGGCGGCGACACCCCGCGTCCTCCGGGCGCCGCCGGCGGCCGCGCCGGCCTCCGGAGCCGGGTAGACCTGGCGGCCGGCCGCGGAGCCGGGTAGACCTGGCGGCCCTTTTCACCGGCCGCTCCGGCGGCGACACCCCGCGTCCTCCGGGTGCCGCCGGCGGCCGCGCCGGCCTCCGGAGCCGGGTAGACCTGGCGGCCGGCCGCGGAGCCGGGTAGACCTGGCGGCCCTTTTCACCGGCCGCTCCGGCGGCGACACCCCGCGTCCTCCGGGCGCCGCCGGCGGCCGCGCCGGCCTCCGGAGCCGGGTAGACCTGGCGGCCGGCCGCGGAGCCGGGTAGACCTGGCGGCCCTTTTCACCGGCCGCTCCGGCGGCGACACCCCGCGTCCTCCGGGCGCCGCCGGCGGCCGCGCCGGCCTCCGGAGCCGGGTAGACCTGGCGGCCGGCCGCGGAGCCGGGTAGACCTGGCGGCCCTTTTCACCGGCCGCTCCGGCGGCGACACCCCGCGTCCTCCGGGCGCCGCCGGCGGCCGCGCCGGCCTCCGGAGCCGGGTAGACCTGGCGGCCGGCCGCGGAGCCGGGTAGACCTGGCGGCCCTTTTCACCGGCCGCTCCGGCGGCGACACCCCGCGTCCTCCGGGTGCCGCCGGCGGCCGCGCCGGCCTCCGGAGCCGGGTAGACCTGGCGGCCGGCCGCGGAGCCGGGTAGACCTGGCGGCCCTTTTCACCGGCCGCTCCGGCGGCGACACCCCGCGTCCTCCGGGCGCCGCCGGCGGCCGCGCCGGCCTCCGGAGCCGGGTAGACCTGGCGGCCGGCCGCGGAGCCGGGTAGACCTGGCGGCCCTTTTCACCGGCCGCTCCGGCGGCGACACCCCGCGTCCTCCGGGCGCCGCCGGCGGCCGCGCCGGCCTCCGGAGCCGGGTAGACCTGGCGGCCCTTTTCACCGGCCGCTCCGGCGGCGACACCCCGCGTCCTCCGGGCGCCGCCGGCGGCCGCGCCGGCCTCCGGAGCCGGGTAGACCTGGCGGCCGGCCGCGGAGCCGGGTAGACCTGGCGGCCCTTTTCACCGGCCGCTCCGGCGGCGACACCCCGCGTCCTCCGGGCGCCGCCGGCGGCCGCGCCGGCCTCCGGAGCCGGGTAGACCTGGCGGCCGGCCGCGGAGCCGGGTAGACCTGGCGGCCGGCCGCGGAGCCGGGTAGACCTGGCGGCCCTTTTCACCGGCCGCTCCGGCGGCGACACCCCGCGTCCTCCGGGCGCCGCCGGCGGCCGCGCCGGCCTCCGGAGCCGGGTAGACCTGGCGGCCGGCCGCGGAGCCGGGTAGACCTGGCGGCCCTTTTCACCGGCCGCTCCGGCGGCGACACCCCGCGTCCTCCGGGCGCCGCCGGCGGCCGCGCCGGCCTCCGGAGCCGGGTAGACCTGGCGGCCGTTCGGTGCTCCTGGGGGGGGGGGGGGGGGAGGCAGGTGCGCCTGATTTTGTTTCGTTTTTTCCGTGTGTTTTTTTTTTTTTCTTTTTCTTTTGAGATTTGAGCTAAATCTGATAAAAGGGCCACCCCGTCCCGGTTTCTCCTGGACGGCATTTCTTTCCCCCTCCCCTTCCCACGTTTGAACCACTTCTATAACAAGGGAGCATGTTTAAACGTCCTGTCTGATGCAAGAGTTATTTCACCTTTATTGATTTCGGTAGGAAATACCAACACAATATTAACAAAAAACAGTTTTTCAAAGAATTTTTGTTTTCTGACCCCCTCCTTCCACCCTCGTCGTTCTCATGCACGTGCACGCACCTACTCCGACCCGGTGGCTGCCAGGCACTTGCCAGCTTCACCACACCAGCCAGCCCCCCCGCTCCGCCGACGCCGCCCCCTCCCTCCCCCCCATTCTCTCGGCGGGGGACCGGGCAGAGGCGGCAGCCCCCGGCACAAACTGCCCAGCTCCCCGGCGCGAGTTCGCTGTTCACTGGGTGCCTTCAGGACTGGTCGCCCCTTGCCAGGTTCAGGTTCGGGTCCACGGCGCTGCTGGGCGCTCGCCGACTTTTGGTTTTGTTTTTTGCGGTCTTGGAGGTTTTTTTTGGGGGTGGGGTGTTGTTTTTAATTCCCCCCCCCCGCCTTTTTTTTTTTTTTTTTTTTTGGCGTTTTACTTTTTTTGAATAAAATAAATACTTTAAAATACATGTCTGCGATCCTGCAGGCACCGCCACCTCCCCCCCCCCCCCCCCCCCCCCCCGCGACACACGCGCGCTCAGAGGCGCGCGCACACACATACAGAGAGCGACGCAGGCACACACAGATACAGGCACCCCTGCACGGCTGTGCTCCCCCTCCCTCCCCGCGCTGCAGTCCCGGACCTGCAGGCCAGTAGGTGCAGCCCCCCCCCCCCCGCCGCCCCCGGCCCCCCGGCCCCCACCCGATCGCAGACTCTCCGGCGCCCCGGAGACGGGGGGGGTGGGGGGATTGGGGGGCGGGTGTCTGGGTGGGGCGGTCTGCAGCCCGGCAACGGGGCCCCCGGCAACTGTGTTTTTTCCCGCCACGGCTAACGGTCTGCTGCTCAGTCGTGGCGGCAGCAGCGGAGGGGAAAGGAGGCTAGCAAAGAGGGGGGCGAGAGCGGCTGGCGAGCAAGGCGGGGAGCCTGGCGCAGAGGTAGGCTGGCGAGGGGGGATGGTGTGTCTTTTCGGAGAAGACTTCTGTTTGGATCGGTTGGAGTTGTTTTTTTTTTTTTTTTTTACTTCTGTCCCCCGTCCCTGTCCGTCCGTCCCGTCCCGTCCCGTCCCCCCCCCCCCAGTCGTTTAGTTTTCCACCCGCGGAGGGGGCGGGCAGGAGTGCAGCAGGGCGAGTGCGTGGCTGACTGAGAAAGAAAGGCGGGAGCGGGGCCACGGGTGCGGCAGGATAGGGTACTCGGCAGCTGGGGTTTAGAGACGGCACGGCACCGGGTGGCTTCCCTCTCCCGCCCGGGCACGGAGCCGGCAGGGACGCCGCAGGGTCCTAAAGTCTCCCGCCGTCCATGCCCGGAGCGGCAAACCTGCTGGCGGGAGGGCGGGAGCGGGGCCACGGGTGCGGCAGGATAGGGTACTCGGCAGCTGGGGTCTAGAGACGGCACGGCACCGGGGGCTCCCCTCTGCCGCCCGGGCACGGAGCCGGCAGGGACGCCGCAGGGTCCTAAAGTCTCCCGCCTTCCATCCCCGGGGCGGCAAGCCTGGTGGCGGAAGGGGGGAGCAGGGCCAGCCAGGCTCGGCGCGAACTGCGTGGCGCGGGGCGGGGGGGGGGGGTGTCGGCCCGGGGGCCTGTTTCGGAGGCGGGGGGGGGTGCGCGCGCGCACGCGTTTGAGCGCACGACTGTGAGCGGGGCAGCGGGTGGAGGGTTTGGGCTGAGGGGGCCGGTTGCGGGGGGGGTCCGGGGGGGTGCGCGCATGTGTGTAGGCACGTGCGAGTGGGTGGGGTGGCGGGCGGGAGGTTTGGGGCGGGGACTCGTTTGGGGGGGGGGGGGCAGTGCGTGCGTGCGCGTGCACGCGTGAGCGCACGTGTGTGAGCGAGGCGGCGGGCGGGTGGTTCGGACCGGGCGGTGGGGGGGGGGGGGGGGGGGCCTGTTCGGGAGCGCGCGAGCGCACGTGGGTGAGTGCGGCAGCGGGCGGAAGGTTCGGCCGGCGGCCCTGTTTGGGGGAGGGGGGGGGGGGCGCGCGCGCGCGCGTCTAAGGGCGGGTGAGCGGCTGCAGCAGCAGGCGGTGGGCGTTTGGGCCGGGGGCCTGTTTTGGCGGGGTGCGGGCGCGCACGCAGATGGAAATGAGAAAGGTTTGTAACGGTGTGGCTAACGCCGCTTTCTCTGTTACAGCCCGGGTGGTCGGCCGCTTCGACGTCCGGCCTGCGCCCGTGCCTGCCTACGGGCGGTGCGCTCGGCTCCCGGTCGGACCCGTCCCTGGGAAAGCAGCAGCCGCGTGCCTCGGCCTGGGCAGAGACCTGGGCCTCCAGGGCCCCAGCCAGGGCTGCCGGAGAGGCGCGCCGCGCTTCTAACAGAGGGGCGTCAGCGGCTCCGTCGCCGGCGGGATGCGTTCGAGCGGTGAGGACGGTCCCAGCGGCCTTAGGTGGTGGTGGGGGGGCCCGCTCCTTCAGCGACGGGAGCGGGGGGAAACGGCCCCGGGGTGGGCCGGTCAGCCGGCACGGCGGCCACGCGAGCTCATCGTCTCCGAGGACGCTCGGCTAAGTCGGCCTTGGCCGCAGGGACCGCGTGTCAGGCAGCCGACTGACTTTCTGCAGAGGCCTGCGAGACCGCCGTCCCTCGGAGGCCGGCCGTGTCCTTGGAGAGGCTATCTCGGGATGGGGGCCCGTCCGGAGAAAACGCGGCGGGGTAGGGGGAAGGTGTGGGCAAAGGGAGCGTCCGGCTGATGGCTGACGGGCTGTGCTTTTCTCCCCTCCGGCCAGGTCTCGAGGAGACGGGGAAGGGGCTCTCCTCCCCCGCCCTCGGCCGAAAGCAGCTTTGCGCGACCCCGGTGCCAGGGAGGCCGGACCCCCGCGGAGGTAGCCCAGTGATGAGCCGCCGCCGCCGCCGCCGCCGCCGCCGCCGCCGCCTCCGAGCCGGGAGGGACCCGATCAGGTACCGGGCACGACCGACGGGCGGGGAACGTGCGAGGGCCGCGCGACCCCTCGGCCGCCCGTCACGGCAGAGCCGGACTAACCGGGACGAACCGGCTTTTGCTCGAATGTCGGTGGATCGAGAAGAGGCCCTGCCCGGGAGCGACAGGGTGCAGGGCCACCACCCGCCAGGCTCTGCAGCCGCCCGCCCTCCTTCGGCGGGCGGGCCGGCCGGGCTCGCCACGGCAGACGGGACGGGACGGGACGGGACGGGACGGGGGCCGCCGCCACCTCTGCCCGGTCCGCGGCCCCTGACGGCGAGACAAAGAATTAAAAAAAGGCAAGGGGGGGTGGGGGTTGGGGGGTGGGGGGTGGGGGGGGGGGCTGGGGAGGAAAGACCGAGAAAATAAATAGATAAGGAAATGGTAATACAAAAGGCACGGGGTGCGGGCGTTGCGCTTCCTAACACAGAACTCGTCTGGGACAGGGGCGGGTGGGCGGTCTGCAGGGAGGCCGGCGGGGCAGGGCCGGCTTAGGACAGAGATTAAGCTGTCGCTCCCCGCCAATTGTTGAGAGAACCTAACGTGCGCCGGCCCTACGGTTGAGGAACGTAGGGAAGGATTAACGAACCACGGGTGACTCAGGCGTGAATTAATAGTTTTCGACAGGGCGATACGGGCCGACTTCTGCCGGAATGAATTAACGTCCGCCGGGTCGAGCTCACGTTCGTAACGAACGACTCGGTCGAGAACGAGCGCCAGGCGAGGAACGGGAGCCGGCCTAGGGAAGGCGCGCGCGCGTCATCCTCGGTAATTGCTTAACAAGTAAGCATCGCTCGATCGCAAAGGGCGACAACGAGGTGAGTAAGACTGACTGACGCGGCGTAAGAGCTAATGAACAATTAACGCGTGATCACGCAGGGGCCGGAGAACGCTGACGTTAACCAAGAGCGTCGCAAGGTCCTAAAGGAGCGCCGCAATCGAACTTTAGGAGTCGGTAGTTCATCATACTTCTTACTACTAATCGAGTCACATTCAATCCGCGACGATCCGCTGGTACGTACGTACGTACGTACGTACGTACTCCTTCTCCGGCTATCAATGAAGGGGTGCACACCTAGCGTGCATGAACGAATGAGTTTTGTTATTTAATGGACTGCCAGAAAGAGTATTACCGCGCGGCGTTAAATCAGTCGGTAGGTGACGATCCATAAACGATACAAACCAGCCTTGCTCGTCAACCGTTAATAACTTAAATCGATGACGATTCATAGCGTATCGATTATTCTGTATTCGTTTAGGAGTGAATCCCACGCCAACGGTGCTACGCGGTACCCCGGTGGCCACCGACTCGTCCAGAGACGAGAGAGCAGCGTCGGCGCCTCTCCCCGAAGAAGTCGTTACCGATAAAGTACACCGACTG
>NW_027212557.1:632500-642500 GCF_947461875.1 Haliaeetus albicilla
GGACACAACGCGGCCACGCGCCCGCTCCGCGCGGCACCGGCCGGCTGGGGCTGACCCGCCCCCGAAGCCGGGCCGGCTGCAGATCGCAGGCGATCGGCGGGAGGGGGAGAGGGACTCGCCCCCCTGCCGCGGGAGCACCGGACGTGCTAGAGGAGACAGCGACCCGCCGAGACGGGCGTGACCCCGGGACCAAGGCCCTCTGCCAGGGCGGCTCGCTCTGCAGCAGGCGGGGGAGCGGCACGAAAAGCCGACGCATCAGAGACGGCAGCGGCGGAGGGGGACGCCCCCCTGCCGCCCGCGGCACGCCTCGGGGGCCCACCCGGGCAGGTGCAGCCCACACTCGCCTTCTTTCCCCGTTTCCTTGGCTCAGCCGCCCCACCGCCCAGCGCTGCTCGCGGCCGGCACCTGCGGGTACCCGGACCGAGGCCAGCACCGGCGCCTCGCGTGTTTCAGGACACCTGAGGGCTCGCGGGGCCACGCGGCCGTCACACAGCCCGATTCAGTAAAGAAGCCCGAGGAACCCCGCTGAGCAGGGGAGGACGACACTGCCGCCATCGCAGCCCCCTTCGCTCGGAGGGGTGGAGGACAACACTTCGCATGCAACGGGAAGCGAATTGGAAAGGAGACCACCCTGCCTGAACACCGGACACTGCCGTGACTCCCTATTACGGGGAGCACAGAAGAGCCGGCCCGCCGAGGGCCCTCTCCGACGCGACCCGAACGGCCTCATCGATCAGTGAGGAAAGGGAAAAGGGGAAGGAGCGGAGGCCCCACGGCCACGAGTCCTGGGACAGCGACGGCCACTCACACCCGTCGCCACCCGGGGGCGGACGGCAGGTGCGGAGGCTCTGCGTGCGAGTGAGAGGGCAACGTCTGCGGAGAGGTGCAACGCCGGCCTGAACACCGGCAGAGCCGGCCCGCCGGGAAGCCCCTCCGACGCGCCCTAAACGCCTCATCGATCAGTAAGGGAAGGGAAAGAAGGAAGGAGCGGAGGCCCCACGGCCACGGGTCCTGGGACAGCGACGGCCACTCGCACCCGTCACCACCCGTGGGTGGATGGCAGGTGCGGGGGCTCTGCGTGCGAGTGAGGGCAACGCCTGCGAGAGGTGCTCCAACGGCCTGAACACCGGCAGAGCCGGCCCGCCGTGGAGGCTCTCCGACGCACCCGAGGACGCCTCAGCGGGCGCTGCCTGTGGGTCTGGATCAGTCAAATCGGGGAGGGGCGGGTGCCACGGGCCACCCGGCTCCAGACAGCGATTCCCTTGAGGGAGGTCAACGGAACTGGGGGAAGGCCACGGCAGGCTCAACTCCCCCAGCTCTTCCAGCGTTCGAGTGCCGGCAACCACCACCGGCTGCCGGTCTTTGCCCGCCCCACAGGCAACCGCTTGCCATCGCGGGGGGGGTTGGAAAAAGGAAACGCGCCTGGACCCATGCCACACACGGGTGTTCGGGGCCGGGGAATGCCACAGAAGCTAGACAACCCCAGCCGCCTGCGTTCGGCTTAGCCAGCCACCAGGTACGGCCGCAATTTTCTTCCCGCTTTGCGGGCTCCAGCTTATGGCCAGAGAAAACGCGAAGAGGTGCCGCCACCTCTAACCCGGTACAGCGCTGCAGACCTTTCCACCGAGCCCTCCTGCAACCAGGCAAGCCGGGGCAGGCCGGACACCACAGGCCGCCCACTCATGGCTCATGCCGGCAAAAACAGGACGAGGCGCTGCGGCCTCTCGCCTGTGCCATCATCGGGCCCTCGGGGGCTGGGGGAAGCTGCGGCACATGCACGAGAACCCCCCAGCCGTCTGCATCCGGCTGCCGGCCACGGGACCGGCTGCCGCTTGCGCTCTGCCCAATACGTGCATGGGCTCTGGCTTAAGACCAGAGAAAACGCGATGAGGTGCCGCCACCTCTAACCCGGTACAGCACTGCAGACCTTTCCACCGAGCCCTCCTGCAACCAGGCAAGCCGGGGCAGGCCGGACACCACAGGCCGCCCACTCATGGCTCATGCCGGCAAAAACAGGACGAGGCGCTGCGGCCTCTCGCCTGTGCCATCATCGGGCCCTCGGGGGCTGGGGGAAGCTGCGGCACGCACGAGACCCCCCAGCCGTCTGCATCCAGCTGCCGCTCTGCGCGCTCCAGCTTAAGGCCAGAGAAAAAAGGACGAGGTGCCGCCACCTCGCCCGCCCATCACCAGGCCCTCAGGAGCCGGCGGCGGCCGCGGCGGGCTGGACGCTCACGGGCAGCTGCCCTCGCATATCCCAGCGCTCACCTTTGCCATCATCGGGCCCTCCGGGGCCGGGGGAAAGCCGAGGCAGGCTCGACTCCGCCCGGTCTTCCAGCGTTCGAGTGCCGGTGGCCACCACCGGCCACCGGGCTTTGCCCTGCGGAATCCACCTTTGCACCTCTCGCACCACTCGGTCAACAGCCACCGCAGCCTGCCAGACCCTCGCAGGCACCCGGCTGGCTTACTCGAAAAACACCGGGAGACAAACAGGCCGAACGGAGAAACAACGAGCCGAACCACCAGGGAAACCACCACCACAACGGCCGCCCAGCGCCCCACTTCGCCGGCTGAGCCGTAGGCCTTGCAGCCGCTCACTAGCGCTGCTCCGTGCACCAGTCACCACCAGCTCCTATAGTACGGAGGATCACGTCCCCGCCCCCGGCCGGCTCCAAGAGTGCGGTCCCTGCCCACCGGGGAGACCTGCCAATGAGACCGACTTTTACGATGACGTAACTGGAGGCAGCGAAAAACAGCGACCCCTTCGCCAGCTCCGAGAAAGTGGTGGG
Source organism: Haliaeetus albicilla (assembly GCF_947461875.1). Classification (NCBI taxonomy): domain Eukaryota; kingdom Metazoa; phylum Chordata; class Aves; order Accipitriformes; family Accipitridae; genus Haliaeetus; species Haliaeetus albicilla. Next base: position 635,287 of record NW_027212557.1, read on the forward strand.
GCTATCAGGTCTACCTCACAGCCCCCGAAATGCGACTAAGTCCCGCCGGAGCCGGGTAGACCTGACAGCCCTTTTCACCGGCCGCTCCGGCGGCGACACCCCGCGTCCTCCGGGCGCCGCCGGCGGCCGCGCCGGCCTCCGGAGCCGGGTAGACCTGGCGGCCGGCCGCGGAGCCGGGTAGACCTGGCGGCCGGCCGCGGAGCCGGGTAGACCTGGCGGCCCTTTTCACCGGCCGCTCCGGCGGCGACACCCCGCGTCCTCCGGGCGCCGCCGGCGGCCGCGCCGGCCTCCGGAGCCGGGTAGACCTGGCGGCCGGCCGCGGAGCCGGGTAGACCTGGCGGCCCTTTTCACCGGCCGCTCCGGCGGCGACACCCCGCGTCCTCCGGGCGCCGCCGGCGGCCGCGCCGGCCTCCGGAGCCGGGTAGACCTGGCGGCCGGCCGCGGAGCCGGGTAGACCTGGCGGCCCTTTTCACCGGCCGCTCCGGCGGCGACACCCCGCGTCCTCCGGGTGCCGCCGGCGGCCGCGCCGGCCTCCGGAGCCGGGTAGACCTGGCGGCCGGCCGCGGAGCCGGGTAGACCTGGCGGCCCTTTTCACCGGCCGCTCCGGCGGCGACACCCCGCGTCCTCCGGGCGCCGCCGGCGGCCGCGCCGGCCTCCGGAGCCGGGTAGACCTGGCGGCCGGCCGCGGAGCCGGGTAGACCTGGCGGCCCTTTTCACCGGCCGCTCCGGCGGCGACACCCCGCGTCCTCCGGGCGCCGCCGGCGGCCGCGCCGGCCTCCGGAGCCGGGTAGACCTGGCGGCCGGCCGCGGAGCCGGGTAGACCTGGCGGCCCTTTTCACCGGCCGCTCCGGCGGCGACACCCCGCGTCCTCCGGGCGCCGCCGGCGGCCGCGCCGGCCTCCGGAGCCGGGTAGACCTGGCGGCCGGCCGCGGAGCCGGGTAGACCTGGCGGCCCTTTTCACCGGCCGCTCCGGCGGCGACACCCCGCGTCCTCCGGGTGCCGCCGGCGGCCGCGCCGGCCTCCGGAGCCGGGTAGACCTGGCGGCCGGCCGCGGAGCCGGGTAGACCTGGCGGCCCTTTTCACCGGCCGCTCCGGCGGCGACACCCCGCGTCCTCCGGGCGCCGCCGGCGGCCGCGCCGGCCTCCGGAGCCGGGTAGACCTGGCGGCCGGCCGCGGAGCCGGGTAGACCTGGCGGCCCTTTTCACCGGCCGCTCCGGCGGCGACACCCCGCGTCCTCCGGGCGCCGCCGGCGGCCGCGCCGGCCTCCGGAGCCGGGTAGACCTGGCGGCCCTTTTCACCGGCCGCTCCGGCGGCGACACCCCGCGTCCTCCGGGCGCCGCCGGCGGCCGCGCCGGCCTCCGGAGCCGGGTAGACCTGGCGGCCGGCCGCGGAGCCGGGTAGACCTGGCGGCCCTTTTCACCGGCCGCTCCGGCGGCGACACCCCGCGTCCTCCGGGCGCCGCCGGCGGCCGCGCCGGCCTCCGGAGCCGGGTAGACCTGGCGGCCGGCCGCGGAGCCGGGTAGACCTGGCGGCCGGCCGCGGAGCCGGGTAGACCTGGCGGCCCTTTTCACCGGCCGCTCCGGCGGCGACACCCCGCGTCCTCCGGGCGCCGCCGGCGGCCGCGCCGGCCTCCGGAGCCGGGTAGACCTGGCGGCCGGCCGCGGAGCCGGGTAGACCTGGCGGCCCTTTTCACCGGCCGCTCCGGCGGCGACACCCCGCGTCCTCCGGGCGCCGCCGGCGGCCGCGCCGGCCTCCGGAGCCGGGTAGACCTGGCGGCCGTTCGGTGCTCCTGGGGGGGGGGGGGGGGGAGGCAGGTGCGCCTGATTTTGTTTCGTTTTTTCCGTGTGTTTTTTTTTTTTTCTTTTTCTTTTGAGATTTGAGCTAAATCTGATAAAAGGGCCACCCCGTCCCGGTTTCTCCTGGACGGCATTTCTTTCCCCCTCCCCTTCCCACGTTTGAACCACTTCTATAACAAGGGAGCATGTTTAAACGTCCTGTCTGATGCAAGAGTTATTTCACCTTTATTGATTTCGGTAGGAAATACCAACACAATATTAACAAAAAACAGTTTTTCAAAGAATTTTTGTTTTCTGACCCCCTCCTTCCACCCTCGTCGTTCTCATGCACGTGCACGCACCTACTCCGACCCGGTGGCTGCCAGGCACTTGCCAGCTTCACCACACCAGCCAGCCCCCCCGCTCCGCCGACGCCGCCCCCTCCCTCCCCCCCATTCTCTCGGCGGGGGACCGGGCAGAGGCGGCAGCCCCCGGCACAAACTGCCCAGCTCCCCGGCGCGAGTTCGCTGTTCACTGGGTGCCTTCAGGACTGGTCGCCCCTTGCCAGGTTCAGGTTCGGGTCCACGGCGCTGCTGGGCGCTCGCCGACTTTTGGTTTTGTTTTTTGCGGTCTTGGAGGTTTTTTTTGGGGGTGGGGTGTTGTTTTTAATTCCCCCCCCCCGCCTTTTTTTTTTTTTTTTTTTTTGGCGTTTTACTTTTTTTGAATAAAATAAATACTTTAAAATACATGTCTGCGATCCTGCAGGCACCGCCACCTCCCCCCCCCCCCCCCCCCCCCCCCGCGACACACGCGCGCTCAGAGGCGCGCGCACACACATACAGAGAGCGACGCAGGCACACACAGATACAGGCACCCCTGCACGGCTGTGCTCCCCCTCCCTCCCCGCGCTGCAGTCCCGGACCTGCAGGCCAGTAGGTGCAGCCCCCCCCCCCCCGCCGCCCCCGGCCCCCCGGCCCCCACCCGATCGCAGACTCTCCGGCGCCCCGGAGACGGGGGGGGTGGGGGGATTGGGGGGCGGGTGTCTGGGTGGGGCGGTCTGCAGCCCGGCAACGGGGCCCCCGGCAACTGTGTTTTTTCCCGCCACGGCTAACGGTCTGCTGCTCAGTCGTGGCGGCAGCAGCGGAGGGGAAAGGAGGCTAGCAAAGAGGGGGGCGAGAGCGGCTGGCGAGCAAGGCGGGGAGCCTGGCGCAGAGGTAGGCTGGCGAGGGGGGATGGTGTGTCTTTTCGGAGAAGACTTCTGTTTGGATCGGTTGGAGTTGTTTTTTTTTTTTTTTTTTACTTCTGTCCCCCGTCCCTGTCCGTCCGTCCCGTCCCGTCCCGTCCCCCCCCCCCCAGTCGTTTAGTTTTCCACCCGCGGAGGGGGCGGGCAGGAGTGCAGCAGGGCGAGTGCGTGGCTGACTGAGAAAGAAAGGCGGGAGCGGGGCCACGGGTGCGGCAGGATAGGGTACTCGGCAGCTGGGGTTTAGAGACGGCACGGCACCGGGTGGCTTCCCTCTCCCGCCCGGGCACGGAGCCGGCAGGGACGCCGCAGGGTCCTAAAGTCTCCCGCCGTCCATGCCCGGAGCGGCAAACCTGCTGGCGGGAGGGCGGGAGCGGGGCCACGGGTGCGGCAGGATAGGGTACTCGGCAGCTGGGGTCTAGAGACGGCACGGCACCGGGGGCTCCCCTCTGCCGCCCGGGCACGGAGCCGGCAGGGACGCCGCAGGGTCCTAAAGTCTCCCGCCTTCCATCCCCGGGGCGGCAAGCCTGGTGGCGGAAGGGGGGAGCAGGGCCAGCCAGGCTCGGCGCGAACTGCGTGGCGCGGGGCGGGGGGGGGGGGTGTCGGCCCGGGGGCCTGTTTCGGAGGCGGGGGGGGGTGCGCGCGCGCACGCGTTTGAGCGCACGACTGTGAGCGGGGCAGCGGGTGGAGGGTTTGGGCTGAGGGGGCCGGTTGCGGGGGGGGTCCGGGGGGGTGCGCGCATGTGTGTAGGCACGTGCGAGTGGGTGGGGTGGCGGGCGGGAGGTTTGGGGCGGGGACTCGTTTGGGGGGGGGGGGGCAGTGCGTGCGTGCGCGTGCACGCGTGAGCGCACGTGTGTGAGCGAGGCGGCGGGCGGGTGGTTCGGACCGGGCGGTGGGGGGGGGGGGGGGGGGGCCTGTTCGGGAGCGCGCGAGCGCACGTGGGTGAGTGCGGCAGCGGGCGGAAGGTTCGGCCGGCGGCCCTGTTTGGGGGAGGGGGGGGGGGGCGCGCGCGCGCGCGTCTAAGGGCGGGTGAGCGGCTGCAGCAGCAGGCGGTGGGCGTTTGGGCCGGGGGCCTGTTTTGGCGGGGTGCGGGCGCGCACGCAGATGGAAATGAGAAAGGTTTGTAACGGTGTGGCTAACGCCGCTTTCTCTGTTACAGCCCGGGTGGTCGGCCGCTTCGACGTCCGGCCTGCGCCCGTGCCTGCCTACGGGCGGTGCGCTCGGCTCCCGGTCGGACCCGTCCCTGGGAAAGCAGCAGCCGCGTGCCTCGGCCTGGGCAGAGACCTGGGCCTCCAGGGCCCCAGCCAGGGCTGCCGGAGAGGCGCGCCGCGCTTCTAACAGAGGGGCGTCAGCGGCTCCGTCGCCGGCGGGATGCGTTCGAGCGGTGAGGACGGTCCCAGCGGCCTTAGGTGGTGGTGGGGGGGCCCGCTCCTTCAGCGACGGGAGCGGGGGGAAACGGCCCCGGGGTGGGCCGGTCAGCCGGCACGGCGGCCACGCGAGCTCATCGTCTCCGAGGACGCTCGGCTAAGTCGGCCTTGGCCGCAGGGACCGCGTGTCAGGCAGCCGACTGACTTTCTGCAGAGGCCTGCGAGACCGCCGTCCCTCGGAGGCCGGCCGTGTCCTTGGAGAGGCTATCTCGGGATGGGGGCCCGTCCGGAGAAAACGCGGCGGGGTAGGGGGAAGGTGTGGGCAAAGGGAGCGTCCGGCTGATGGCTGACGGGCTGTGCTTTTCTCCCCTCCGGCCAGGTCTCGAGGAGACGGGGAAGGGGCTCTCCTCCCCCGCCCTCGGCCGAAAGCAGCTTTGCGCGACCCCGGTGCCAGGGAGGCCGGACCCCCGCGGAGGTAGCCCAGTGATGAGCCGCCGCCGCCGCCGCCGCCGCCGCCGCCGCCGCCTCCGAGCCGGGAGGGACCCGATCAGGTACCGGGCACGACCGACGGGCGGGGAACGTGCGAGGGCCGCGCGACCCCTCGGCCGCCCGTCACGGCAGAGCCGGACTAACCGGGACGAACCGGCTTTTGCTCGAATGTCGGTGGATCGAGAAGAGGCCCTGCCCGGGAGCGACAGGGTGCAGGGCCACCACCCGCCAGGCTCTGCAGCCGCCCGCCCTCCTTCGGCGGGCGGGCCGGCCGGGCTCGCCACGGCAGACGGGACGGGACGGGACGGGACGGGACGGGGGCCGCCGCCACCTCTGCCCGGTCCGCGGCCCCTGACGGCGAGACAAAGAATTAAAAAAAGGCAAGGGGGGGTGGGGGTTGGGGGGTGGGGGGTGGGGGGGGGGGCTGGGGAGGAAAGACCGAGAAAATAAATAGATAAGGAAATGGTAATACAAAAGGCACGGGGTGCGGGCGTTGCGCTTCCTAACACAGAACTCGTCTGGGACAGGGGCGGGTGGGCGGTCTGCAGGGAGGCCGGCGGGGCAGGGCCGGCTTAGGACAGAGATTAAGCTGTCGCTCCCCGCCAATTGTTGAGAGAACCTAACGTGCGCCGGCCCTACGGTTGAGGAACGTAGGGAAGGATTAACGAACCACGGGTGACTCAGGCGTGAATTAATAGTTTTCGACAGGGCGATACGGGCCGACTTCTGCCGGAATGAATTAACGTCCGCCGGGTCGAGCTCACGTTCGTAACGAACGACTCGGTCGAGAACGAGCGCCAGGCGAGGAACGGGAGCCGGCCTAGGGAAGGCGCGCGCGCGTCATCCTCGGTAATTGCTTAACAAGTAAGCATCGCTCGATCGCAAAGGGCGACAACGAGGTGAGTAAGACTGACTGACGCGGCGTAAGAGCTAATGAACAATTAACGCGTGATCACGCAGGGGCCGGAGAACGCTGACGTTAACCAAGAGCGTCGCAAGGTCCTAAAGGAGCGCCGCAATCGAACTTTAGGAGTCGGTAGTTCATCATACTTCTTACTACTAATCGAGTCACATTCAATCCGCGACGATCCGCTGGTACGTACGTACGTACGTACGTACGTACTCCTTCTCCGGCTATCAATGAAGGGGTGCACACCTAGCGTGCATGAACGAATGAGTTTTGTTATTTAATGGACTGCCAGAAAGAGTATTACCGCGCGGCGTTAAATCAGTCGGTAGGTGACGATCCATAAACGATACAAACCAGCCTTGCTCGTCAACCGTTAATAACTTAAATCGATGACGATTCATAGCGTATCGATTATTCTGTATTCGTTTAGGAGTGAATCCCACGCCAACGGTGCTACGCGGTACCCCGGTGGCCACCGACTCGTCCAGAGACGAGAGAGCAGCGTCGGCGCCTCTCCCCGAAGAAGTCGTTACCGATAAAGTACACCGACTGCGGGTAACGAGTTGCTCTCACGTTTTTGACGCGTGCCTGCCTGCCCGCCCGCCTGCGTGGTAAAAGACAAGATGCCAGACATAATAAATTTTTAAAAAGTGGAATCACGGAGCAGTCTTAATAAATCAATCAGGACCGGCCCGGAACGCGGCCAGGGAGTGCAGGCCGACCCCGCGGCGTGGCCAGGTTTACCCGGAGGCACAGGTAAGGAGGCCAAGCCTCCCCCGGAGGATCAGCTAGGGACAGCAGGTCTACCCTGGAGCGCCAGTAGGGGTACCGATACTACCCCGGAGGATCAAGTAGGGACGCCAGGCCTACCCCGGAACATGAGGTAGGGGTACCGGGCCTACCCCGGCGGGGGGGGGGGGGGGGGGGCGGGTCAGGTAGGGAGGGCGGGTCTAACCCCGTGTGCCCGTAGGGACGGCAGGCGTACCCCGGAGTACCGATGAGGGTTACGGGTACTACGCCGGAGTACCGGGTCGGGGTACGGGTACTACCCCGGAGCGCCGGGCGGGGGTACCGGTGCTACGCCGGAGCACCGATGAGGGTTACGGGTACTACCCCGGAGCGCCGGGCGGGGGTACCGGTGCTACCCCGGAGTACCGGGTCGGGGTACGGGTACTACCCCGGAGCGCCGGGCGGGGGTACCGGTGCTACCCCGGAGTACCGATGAGGGTTACGGGTACTACCCCGGAGCGCCGGGCGGGGGTACCGGTGCTACGCCGGAGTACCGATGAGGGTTACGGGTACTACCCCGGAGCGCCGGGTGGGGGTACGGGTACTACCCCGGAGCGTCGGGATGGAACGCGAAGCTGAGTCCGGAGCATCAGGTAGGGATGCCAGGACTGCTCTGGAGAGTCAGGTAAGGAAGCCAGGTCTAC